>NW_026781574.1:52500-247859 GCF_030144855.1 Hypanus sabinus | reverse complement strand
GGCCCGAGTGTGGAACTGACAGAGGGGGTGGGGAAGGCAGCCAGGGAGAGGGGGCAGAGTGTCGAACTGACAGAGGGGGGTGGGGAAGTGAGCCAGGGAGAGTGGGCAGAGTGTGGAAATGACAGAAGGGGGTGGGGAAGGGTGAGGGGGCAGAGTGTGGAACTGACAGAGGGGGGTGGGGAAGGGTGAGGGGGCAGAGTGTGGAACTGACACGGGGTGGGTAGGGAACCAGGGAGAGGGGGCAGAGTGAGGAACTGACAGAGGGGGGTGGGGAAGGGAGAGGGGGCAGAGTGTGGAACTGACAGAAGGGGTGGGGAAGGGTGCCAGGGAGAGGGGCAGACTGTGGAACGGACAGAGGGGGGTGGGGAAGGGAGAGGCGGCAGAGTGTGGAACTGACAGAAGGGGTGGGGAAGGGTGCCAGGGAGAGGGAGCAGAGTGTGGAACTGACAGAGGGGGGTGGGGAAGGGAGCCAGGGAGAGGGGCAGAGTGTGGAACTGACGGGGGGGGGGGGTGGGTAGGGAGCCAGGGAGAGGGGGCAGAGTGTGGAACTGTCAGGGGGGTGGGGAAGGGAGCCAGGGAGAGGGGGCAGAGTGTGGAACTGACGGGGGGGGGTGGGTAGGGAGCCAGGGAGAGGGGGCAGAGTGTGGAACTGTCAGGGGGGTGGGGGGGAAGGGAGCCAGGGAGAGGGGGCAGACTGTGGAACTGACCCAGGGGGGTGGGGAAGGGAGCCATGGAGAGGGGGCAGAGTGTGGAAATGACAGAGGGGGGTGGGTAGGGAACCAGGGGGAGGGGGCAGAGTGTGGAACTGACAGAGGGGGGTGGGGAAGGCAGCCAGGGAGAGGGGGCAGAGTGTGGAACTGACAGAGGGGGGTGGGGAAGTGAGCTAGGGAGAGGGGGCAGAGTGTGGAACTGACAGGGGGTGGGTAGGGAACCAGGGAGAGGGGGGCAGAGTGTGGAACTGACTGAGGGGGGTGGGGAAGTGAGCCAGGGAGAGTGGGCAGAGTGTGGAACTGACAGAGGGGGGTGGGGAAGGGTGAGGGGGCAGAGTGTGGAACTGACAGAGGGGGGTGGGGAAGGGTGAGGGGGCAGAGTGTGGAACTGACAGAGGGGGTGGGGAAGGGAGCCAGGGAGAGGGGGCAGACTGTGGAACTGACAGAGGGGGGTGGGGAAGGGAGCCAGGGAGAGGGGGCAGAGTGTGGAACTTACAGATGGGGGTCGGGAAGGGAGCCAGGGAGAGGGGGCAGAGTGTGGAACTGACAGAGGGGGGAGGGGAAGGGAGCCAGGGAGAGGGGGCAGAGTGTGGAACTTACAGATGGGGGTGGGGAATGGACCCAGGGAGAGGGGGCAGAGTGTGGAACAGAGGGGGGTGGGGAAAGGAATCAGGGAGAGGGGGCAGAGTTTGGAACTGACAGAAGGGGGTGGGGAAGGGTGAGGGAGCAGAGTGAGGAACTGACAGAGGGGGGTGGGGAAGGGTGAGGGGGCAGAGTGTGGAACTGACAGGGGGTGGGTAGGGAACCAGGGAGAGGGGGCAGAGTGAGGAACTGAAAGAGGGGGTGGGGAAGGGAGAGGGGGCAGAGAGTGGAACTGACAGAAGGGGGTGGGGAAGGGTGCCAGGGAGAGGGGGCAGAGTGTGGAACGGACTGAGGGGGGGTGGGGAAGGGAGAGGCGGCAGAGTGTGGAACTGACAGAGGGGCGTGGGGAAGGGAGCCAGGGAGAGGGGGCAGAGTGTGGAACTGACGGGTGGGGGGTGGGTAGGGAGCCAGGGAGAGGAGGCAGAGTGTGGAACTGTCAGGGGGGTGGGGAAGGGAGCCAGGGAGAGGGGGCAGACTGTGGAACTGACAGAGGGGGGTGGGGAAGGGAGCCAGGGAGAGGGGGCAGAGTGTGGAACTGACAGAGGGGGGTGGGGAAGGGTGCCAGGGAGAGGGGGCAGAGTGTGGAACTGTCAGGGGGGTGGGGAAGGGAGCCAGGGAGGGGGGCAGTCTGTGGAACTGACAGAGGGGGGTGGGGAAGGGAGCCAGGGAGAGGGGGCAGAGAGTGGAACTGACAGAGGGGGGTGGGTAGGGAACCAGGGGGAGGGTGCAGAGTGTGGAACTGACAGAGGGGGGTGGGGAAGGCAGCCAGGGAGAGGGGGCAGAGTGTGGAACTGACAGAGGGGGGTGGGGAAGTGAGCTAGGGAGAGGGGGCAGAGTGTGGAACTGACAGGGGGTGGGTAGGGAACCAGGGAGAGGGGCAGAGTGTGGAAATGACTGAGGGGGGTGGGGAAGTGAGCCAGGGAGAGTGGGCAGAGTGTGGAACTGACAGAGGGGGGGTGGGGAAGGGAGCCATGGAGAGGGGGCAGAGTTTGGAACTGAGAGAGGGGGGTGGGTAGGGAACCAGGGGGAGGGGGCAGAGTGTGGAACTGACAGAGGGGGGTGGGGAAGGCAGCCAGGGAGAGGGGGCAGATTGTGGAACTGACAGAGGGGGGTGGGGAAGTGAGCTAGGAGAGGGGGCAGAGTGTGGAACTGACAGGGGGTGGGTAGGGAACCAGGGAGAGGGGGCAGAGTGTGGAACTGACTGAGGGGGGTGGGGAAGTGATCCAGGGAGAGTGGGCAGAGTGTGGAACTGACAGAGGGGGGTGGGGAAGGGTGAGGGGGCAGAGTGTGGAACTCACAGAGGGGGGTGGGGAAGGGTGAGGTGGCAGAGTGTGGAACTGACAGAGGGCGGTGGGGAAGGGAGCCAGGGAGAGGGGGCAGACTGTGGAACTGACAGAGGGGGGTGGGGAAGGGAGCCAGGGAGAGGGGGCAGAGTGTGGAACTTACAGATGGGGGTCGGGAAGGGAGCCAGGGAGAGGGGGCAGAGTGTGGAACTGACAGAGGGGGGTGGGGAAGGGAGCCAGGGAGAGGGGGCAGAGTGTGGAACTTACAGATGGGGGTGGGGAATGGACCCAGGGAGAGGGAGCAGAGTGTTGAACAGAGGGGGGTGGGGAAAGGAATCAGGGAGAGGGGGCAGAGTGTGCAACTGACAGAAGGGGCTGGGGAAGAGTGCCTAGGGGAGGGGGCAGAGTGTGGAACTGACAGAGGGGGGTGGGTTAGGGAGCCTGGTAGAGGGGCCCGAGTGTGGAACTGACAGAGGGGGGTGGGGAAGGCAGCCAGGGAGAGGGGGCAGAGTGTGGAACTGACAGGGGGTGGGTAGGGAACCAGGGTGAGGGGGCAGAGTGTGGAACTGACAGAAGGGGGTGGGGAAGGGTGAGGGGGCAGAGTGTGGAACTGACAGAGGGGGGTGGGGAAGGGTGAGGGGGCAGAGTGTGGAAACTGACAGGGGGTGGGTAGGGAACCAGGGAGAGGGGGCAGAGTGAGGAACTGAAAGAGGGGGTGGGGAAGGGAGAGGGGGCAGAGTGTGGAACTGACAGAAGGGGTGGGGAAGGGTGCCAGGGAGAGGGGGCAGAGTGTGGAACGGACAGAGGGGGGTGGGGAAGGGAGAGGCGGCAGAGTGTGGAACTGACAGAGGGGGGTGGGGAAGGGAGCCAGGGAGAGGGGGCAGAGTGTGGATCTGACGGGGGGGGGGGGTGGGTAGGGAGCCAGGGAGAGGAGGCAGAGTGTGGAACTGTCAGGGGGTGGGGAAGGGAGCCAGGGAGAGGGGGCAGACTGTGGAACTGAGAGAGGGGGGTGGGGAAGGGAGCCAGGGAGAGGGGGCAGAGTGTGGAACTGACAGAGGGGGGTGGGGAAGGGAGCCAGGGAGAGGGGGCAGAGTGTGGAACTGACAGAGGGTGGTGGGGAAGGGTGCCAGGGAGAGGGGGCAGAGTGTGGAACTGTCAGGGGGGTGGGGAAGGGAGCCAGGGAGAGGGGGCAGACTGTGGAACTGACAGAGGGGGGTGGGGAAGGGAGCCAGGGAGAGGAGGCAGAGTGTGGAACTGACAGAGGGGGGTGGGGAAGGGAGCCATGGAGAGGGGGGCAGAGTGTGGAACTGACAGAGGGGGGGTGGGTAGGGAACCAGGGGGAGGGGGCAGAGTGTGGAACTGACAGAGGGGGGTGGGGAAGGCAGCCAGGGAGGGGGGGCAGAGTGTGGAACTGACAGAGGGGGTGGGGAAGTGAGCTAGGGAGAGGGGGCAGAGTGTGCAACTGACAGGGGGTGGGTAGGGAACCAGGGAGAGGGGGCAGAGTGAGGAACTGAAAGAGGGGGTGGGGAAGGGAGAGGGGGCAGAGAGTGGAACTGACAGAAGGGGTGGGGAAGGGTGCCAGGGAGAGGGGGCAGAGTGTGGAACGGACAGAGGGGGGTGGGGAAGGGAGAGGCGGCAGAGTGTGGAACTGACAGAGGGGGGTGGGGAAGGGAGCCAGGGAGAGGGGGCAGAGTGTGGAACTGACGGGTGGGGGGGTGGGTAGGGAGCCAGGGAGAGGAGGCAGAGTGTGGAACTGTCAGGGGGGTGGGGAAGGGAGCCAGGGAGAGGGGGCAGACTGTGGAACTGACAGAGGGGGGTGGGGAAGGGAGCCAGGGAGAGGGGGCAGAGTGTGGAACTGACAGAGGGGGGTGGGGAAGGGAGCCAGGGAGAGGGGGCAGAGTGTGGAACTGACAGAGGGGGGTGGGGAAGGGTGCCAGGGAGAGGGGGCAGAGTGTGGAACTGTCAGGGGGGTGGGGAAGGGAGCCAGGGAGGGGGGGCAGACTGTGGAACTGACAGAGGGGGGTGGGGAAGGGAGCCAGGGAGAGGGGGCAGAGTGTGGAACTGACAGAGGGGGGTGGGGAAGGGAGCCATGGAGAGGGGGCAGAGAGTGGAACTGACAGAGGGGGGTGGGTAGGGAACCAGGGGGAGGGGGCAGAGTGTGGAACTGACAGAGGGGGGTGGGGAAGGCAGCCAGGGAGAGGGGGCAGAGTGTGGAACTGACAGAGGGGGGTGGGGAAGTGAGCTAGGGAGAGGGGGCAGAGTGTGGAACTGACAGGGGGTGGGTAGGGAACCAGGGAGAGGGGGCAGAGTGTGGAACTGACTGAGGGTGGTGGGGAAGTGAGCCAGGGAGAGTGGGCAGAGTGTGGAACTGACAGAGGGGGGTGGGGAAGGGTGAGGGGGCAGAGTGTGGAACTGACAGAGGGGGGTGGGGAACGTGAGGGGGCTGATTGTGGAACTGACAGGGGGTGGGTAGGGAACCAGGGAGAGGGGGCAGAGTGAGGAACTGACAGAGGGGGGTGGGGAAGGGAGCCATGGAGAGGGGGCAAGAGTGTCGAACTGAGAGAGGGGGGTGGGTAGGGAACCAGGGGAGGGGGCAGAGTGTGGAACTGACAGAGGGGGGTGGGGAAGGCAGCCAGGGAGAGGGGGCAGATTGTGGAACTGACAGTGGGGGGTGGGGAAGTGAGCTAGGGAGAGGGGGCAGAGTGTGGAACTGACAGGGGGTGGGTAGGGAACCAGGGAGAGGGGGCAGAGTGTGGAACTGACTGAGGGGGGTGGGGAAGTGAGCCAGGGAGAGTGGGCAGAGTGTGGAACTGACAGAGGGGGGTGGGGAAGGGTGAGGGGGCAGAGTGTGGAACTGACAGAAGGCGGTGGGGAAGGGAGCCAGGGAGAGGGGGCAGACTGTGGAACTGACAGAGGGGGGTGGGGAAGGGAGCCAGGGAGAGGGGGCAGAGTGTGGAACTGACAGAGGGGGGTGGGGAAGGGAGCCAGGGAGAGGGGGCAGAGAGTGGAACTGACAGAGGGGGGTGGGGAAGGGTGCCAGGGAGAGGGGGCAGAGTGTGGAACTGTCAGGGGGGTGGGGAAGGGAGCCAGGGAGGGGGGGGCAGACTGTGGAACTGACAGAGGGGGGTGGGGAAGGGAGCCAGGGAGAGGGGGCAGAGTGTGGAACTGACAGAGGGGGGTGGGGAAGGGAGCCATGGAGAGGGGGCAGAGAGTGGAACTGACAGAGGGGGGTGGGTAGGGAACCAGGGGGAGGGTGCAGAGTGTGGAACTGACAGAGGGGGGTGGGGAAGGCAGCCAGGGAGAGGGGGCAGAGTGTGGAACTGACAGAGGGGGGTGGGGAAGTGAGCTAGGGAGAGGGGGCAGAGTGTGGAACTGACAGGGGGTGGGTAGGGAACCAGGGAGAGGGGGCAGAGTGTGGAAATGACTGAGGGGGGTGGGGAAGTGAGCCAGGGAGAGTGGGCAGAGTGTGGAACTGACAGAGGGGGGTGGGGAAGGGAGCCATGGAGAGGGGGCAGAGTTTGGAACTGAGAGAGGGGGGTGGGTAGGGAACCAGGGGGAGGGGGCAGAGTGTGGAACTGACAGAGGGGGGTGGGGAAGGCAGCAGGGAGAGGGGCAGATTGTGGAACTGACAGAGGGGGGTGGGGAAGTGAGCTAGGGAGAGGGGGCAGAGTGTGGAACTGACAGGGGGTGGGTAGGGAACCAGGGAGAGGGGGCAGAGTGTGGAACTGACTGAGGGGGGTGGGGAAGTGATCCAGGGAGAGTGGGCAGAGTGTGGAACTGACAGAGGGGGGTGGGGAAGGGTGAGGGGGCAGAGTGTGGAACTGACAGAGGGGGGTGGGGAAGGGTGAGGTGGCAGAGTGTGGAACTGACAGAGGGCGGTGGGAAGGGAGCCAAGGAGAGGGGGCAGACTGTGGAACTGACAGAGGGGGGTGGGGAAGGGAGCCAGGGAGAGGGGGCAGAGTGTGGAACTTACAGATGGGGGTCGGGAAGGGAGCCAGGGAGAGGGGGCAGAGTGTGGAACTGACAGAGGGGGGTGGGGAAGGGAGCCAGGGAGAGGGGGCAGAGTGTGGAACTTACAGATGGGGGTGGGGAATGGACACAGGGAGAGGGAGCAGAGTGTGGAACAGAGGGGGGTGGGGAAAGGAATCAGGGAGAGGGGGCAGAGTGTGCAACTGACAGAAGGGGCTGGGGAAGAGTGCCAAGGGGAGGGGGCAGAGTGTGGAACTGACAGAGGGGGGTGGGTTAGGGAGCCTGGTAGAGGGGCCCGAGTGTGGAACTGACAGAGGGGGGTGGGGAAGGCAGCCAGGGAGAGGGGGCAGAGTGTGGAACTGACAGAAGGGGGTGGGAAGGGTGAGGGGGCAGAGTGTGGAACTGACAGAGGGGGGTGGGGAAGGGTGAGGGGGCAGAGTGTGGAACTGACAGGGGGTGGGTAGGGAACCAGGGAGAGGGGGCAGAGTGAGGAACTGAAAGAGGGGGTGGGGAAGGGAGAGGGGGCAGAGTGTGGAACTGACAGAAGGGGTGGGGAAGGGTGCCAGGGAGAGGGGGCAGAGTGTGGAACGGACAGAGGGGGGTGGGGAAGGGAGAGGCGGCAGAGTGTGGAACTGACAGAGGGGGGTGGGGAAGGGAGCCAGGGAGAGGGGGCAGAGTGTGGATCTGACGGGGGGGGGGGGTGGGTAGGGAGCCAGGGAGAGGAGGCAGAGTGTGGAACTGTCAGGGGGGTGGGGAAGGGAGCCAGGGAGAGGGGGCAGACTGTGGAACTGAGAGTGGGGGGTGGGGAAGGGAGCCAGGGAGAGGGGGCAGAGTGTGGAACTGACAGAGGGGGGTGGGGAAGGGAGCCAGGGAGAGGGGGCAGAGTGTGGAACTGACAGAGGGTGGTGGGGAAGGGTGCCAGGGAGAGGGGGCAGAGTGTGGAACTGACAGTGGGGTGGGGAAGGGAGCCAGGGAGAGGGGGCAGACTGTGGAACTGACAGAAGGGGGGTGGGAAGGGAGCCAGGGAGAGGAGGCAGAGTGTGGAACTGACAGAGGGGGGTGGGGAAGGGAGCCATGGAGAGGGGGGCAGAGTGTGGAACTGACAGAGGGGGGTGGGTAGGGAACCAGGGGGAGGGGGCAGAGTGTGGAACTGACAGAGGGGGGTGGGGAAGGCAGCCAGGGAGGGGGGGCAGAGTGTGGAACTGACAGAGGGGGGTGGGGATGTGAGCTAGGGAGAGGGGGCAGAGTGTGGAACTGACAGGGGGTGGGTAGGGAACCAGGGAGAGGGGGCAGAGTGAGGAACTGAAAGAGGGGGTGGGGAAGGGAGAGGGGGCAGAGAGTGGAACTGACAGAAGGGGTGGGGAAGGGTGCCAGGGAGAGGGGGCAGAGTGTGGAACGGACAGAGGGGGGTGGGGAAGGGAGAGGCGGCAGAGTGTGGAACTGACAGAGGGGGGTGGGGAAGGGAGCCAGGGAGAGGGGGCAGAGTGTGGAACTGACGGGTGGGGGGGTGGGTAGGGAGCCAGGGAGAGGAGGCAGAGTGTGGAACTGTCAGGGGGGGTGGGGAAGGGAGCCAGGGAGAGGGGGCAGACTGTGGAACTGACAGAGGGGGGTGGGGAAGGGAGCCAGGGAGAGGGGGCAGAGTGTGGAACTGACAGAGGGGGGTGGGGAAGGGAGCCAGGGAGAGGGGGCAGAGTGTGGAACTGACAGAGGGGGGTGGGGAAGGGTGCCAGGGAGAGGGGGCAGAGTGTGGAACTGTCAGGGGGGTGGGGAAGGGAGCCAGGGAGGGGGGGCAGACTGTGGAACTGACAGAGGGGGGTGGGGAAGGGAGCCAGCGAGAGGGGGCAGAGTGTGGAACTGACAGAGGGGGGTGGGGAAGGGAGCCATGGAGAGGGGGCAGAGAGTGGAACTGACAGAGGGGGGTGGGTAGGGAACCAGGGGGAGGGGGCAGAGTGTGGAACTGACAGAGGGGGGTGGGGAAGGCAGCCAGGGAGAGGGGGCAGAGTGTGGAACTGACAGAGGGGGGTGGGGAAGTGAGCTAGGGAGAGGGGGCAGAGTGTGGAACTGACAGGGGGTGGGTAGGGAACCAGGGAGAGGGGGCAGAGTGTGGAACTGACTGAGGGGGGTGGGGAAGTGAGCCAGGGAGAGTGGGCAGAGTGTGGAACTGACAGAGGGGGGTGGGGAAGGGTGAGGGGGCAGAGTGTGGAACTGACAGAGGGGGGTGGGGAACGTGAGGGGGCTGATTGTGGAACTGACAGGGGGTGGGTAGGGAACCAGGGAGAGGGGGCAGAGTGAGGAACTGACAGAGGGGGGTGGGGAAGGGAGCCATGGAGAGGGGGCAAGAGTGTGGAACTGAGAGAGGGGGGTGGGTAGGGAACCAGGGGGAGGGGGCAGAGTGTGGAACTGACAGAGGGGGGTGGGGAAGGCAGCCAGGGAGAGGGGGCAGATTGTGGAACTGACAGTGGGGGGTGGGGAAGTGAGCTAGGGAGAGGGGGCAGAGTGTGGAACTGACAGGGGGTGGGTAGGGAACCAGGGAGAGGGGGCAGAGTGTGGAACTGACTGAGGGGGGTGGGGAAGTGAGCCAGGGAGAGTGGGCAGTGTGTGGAACTGACAGAGGGGGGTGGGGAAGGGTGAGGGGGCAGAGTGTGGAACTGACAGAGGGGGGTGGGGAAGGGTGAGGGGGCAGAGTGTGGAACTGACAGTGGGCGGTGGGGAAGGGAGCAGGGAGAGGGGGCAGACTGTGGAACTGACAGAGGGGTTGGGGAAGGGAGCCAGGGAGAGGGGGCAGAGTGTGCAACTTACAGATGGGGGTCGGGAAGGGAGCCAGGGAGAGGGGGCAGAGTGTGGAACTGACAGAGGGGGGTGGGGAAGGGAGCCAGGGAGAGGGGGCAGAGTGTGGAACTTACAGATGGGGGTGGGGAATGGACCCAGGGAGAGGGGGCAGAGTGTGGAACTGACAGCGGGGGGTGGGTTAGGGAGCCTGGTAGAGGGGCCCGAGTGTGGAACTGACAGAGGGGGGTGGGGAAGGCAGCTAGGGAGAGGGGGCAGAGTGTGGAACTGACAGGGGGTGGGTAGGGAACCAGGGTGAGGGGGCAGAGTGTGGAACTGACAGAAGGGGGTGGGGAAGGGTGAGGGGGCAGAGTGTGGAACTGACAGAGGGGGTTGGGGAAGGGTGAGGGGGCAGAGTGTGGAACTGACAGGGGGTGGGTAGGGAACCAGGGAGAGGGGGCAGAGTGAGGAACTGAAAGAGGGGGTGGGGAAGGGAGAGGGGGCAGAGTGTGGAACTGACAGAAGGGGTGGGGAAGGGTGCCAGGGAGAGGGGGCAGAGTGTGGAACGGACAGAGGGGGGTGGGGAAGGGAGAGGCGGCAGAGTGTGGAACTGACAGAGGGGGGTGGGGAAGGGAGCCAGGGAGATGGGGCAGAGTGTGGAACTGACGGGGGGGGGGTGGGTAGGGAGCCAGGGAGAGGAGGCAGAGTGTGGAACTGTCAGGGGGGTGGGGAAGGGAGCCAGGGAGAGGGGGCAGAGTGTGGAACTGACAGAGGGGGGTGGGGAAGGGATCCAGGGAGAGGGGGCAGAGTGTGGAACTGACAGAGGGGGGTGGGGAAGGGTGCCAGGGAGAGGGGGCAGAGTGTGGAACTGACAGAGGGGGGTGGGTAGGGAACCAGGGGGAGGGGGCAGAGTGTGGAACTGACAGAGGGGGGTGGGGAAGGCAGCCAGGGAGGGGGGGGGCAGAGTGTGGAACTGACAGAGGGGGGTGGGGAAGTGAGCTAGGGAGAGGGGGCAGAGTGTGGAACTGACAGGGGGTGGGTAGGGAACCAGGGAGAGGGGGCAGAGTGTGGAACTGACTGAGGGGGGTGGGGAAGTGAGCCAGGGAGAGTGGGCAGAGTGTGGAACTGACAGAGGGGGGTGGGGAAGGGTGAGGGGGCAGAGTGTGGAACTGACAGAGGGGGGTGGGGAACGTGAGGGGGCTGAGTGTGGAACTGACAGAGGGGGGTGGGGAAGGGAGCCAGGGAGAGGGGGCAGACTGTGGAACTGACAGAGGGGGGTGGGGAAGGGAGCCAGGGAGAGGGGGCAGAGTGTGGAACTTACAGATGGGGGTGGGGAAGGGAGCCAGGGAGAGGGGGCAGAGTGTGGAACTGACAGAGGGGGGTGGGGAAGGGAGCCAGGGAGAGGGGGCAGAGTGTGGAACTTACAGATGGGGGTGGGGAATGGACCCAGGGAGGGGGGGCAGAGTGTGGAACAGAGGGGGGTGGGGAAAGGAATCAGGGAGGGGGGGGGCAGAGTGTGGAACTGACAGAGGGGGGTGGGGAAGGGTGAGGGGTCAGAGTGTGGAACTGACAGAGGGGGGTGGGGAAGGGTGAGGGGGCAGAGTGTGGAACTGACAGGGGGTGGGTAGGGAACCAGGGAGAGGGGGCAGAGTGTGGAACTGACGGGGGGGGGTGGGTAGGGAGCCAGGGAGAGGGGGCAGAGTGTGGAACTGTCAGGGGGGTGGGGAAGGGAGCCAGGGAGAGGGGGCAGACTGTGGAACTGACAGAGGGGGGTGGGGAAGGGAGCCAGGGAGAGGGGGCAGAGTGTGGAACTGACAGAGGGGGGTGGGGAAGGCAGCCAGGGAGAGGGGGGTAGAGTGTGGAACTGACAGAGGGGGGTGGGTAGTGAGCCAAGGAGAGGGGGCAGAGGGTGGAACTGACGGGGGGGTGGGGAAGGGAGCTAGGGAGAGGGGGCAGAGTGTGGAACTGACAGAGGGGGGTGGGTAGGGAGCCATGAAGAGGGGGCAGAGTGTGGATCGGACAGAGGGGGGTGGGGAAGGGTGTCAGGGAGAGCGGGCAGAGTGTGGAACTGACAGAGGGGGGTGGGGAAGGGAGAGGGGGCAGAGTGTGGAACTGACAGAAGGGGTGGGGAAGGGTGCCAGGGAGAGGGGGCAGAGTGTGGAACGGACAGAGGGGGGTGGGGAAGGGAGAGGCGGCAGAGTGTGGAACTGACAGAGGGGGGTGGGTAGGGAGCCTGGGAGAGGGGGCAGAGTGTGGAACTGTCAGGGGGGTGGGGAAGGGAGCCAGGGAGAGGGGGCTGACTGTGGAACTGACAGAGGGGGGTGGGGAAGGGAGCCAGGGAGAGGGGGCAGAGTGTGGAACTGACAGAGGGGGGTGGGGAAGGGATCCAGGGAGAGGGGGCAGAGTGTGGAACTGACAGAGGGGGGTGGGTAGGTAACCAGGGGGAGGGGGCAGAGTGTGGAACTGACAGAGGGGGGTGGGGAATTCAGCCAGGGAGAGTGGACAGAGTGTGGAACTGACAGGGGGTGGGTAGGGAACCAGGGAGAGGGGTCAGAGTGTGGAACTGACAGAGGGGGGTGGGGAAGTGAGCCAGGGAGAGTGGGCAGAGTGTGGAACTGACAGAGGGGGGTGGGGAAGGGTGAGGGGGCAGAGTGTGGAACTGACAGAGGGGGGTGGGGAAGGGTGAGGGGGCAGAGTGTGGAACTGACAGAGGGGGGTGGGGAAGGGAGCCAGGGAGAGGGGGCAGACTGTGGAACTGACAGAGGGGGGTGGGGAAGGGAGCCAGGGAGAGGGGGCAGAGTGTGGAACTTACAGATGGGGGTCGGGAAGGGAGCCAGGGAGAGGGGGCAGAGTGTGGAACTGACAGAGGGGGGTGGGGAAGGGAGCCAGGGAGAGGGGGCAGAGTGTGGAACTTACAGATGGGGGTGGGGAATGGACCCAGGGGAGAGGGGGCAGAGTGTGGAACAGAGGGGGGTGGGGAAAGGAATCAGGGAGAGGGGGCAGTGTGTGCAACTGACAGAAGGGGCTGGGGAAGGGAGCCAAGGGGTGGGGGCAGAGTGTGGAACTGACAGAGGGGGGTGGGGAAATGAGCTAGGGAGAGGGGGCAGAGTGTGGAACTGACAGGGGGTGGGTAGGGAACCAGGGAGAGGGGGCAGAGTGTGGAACTGACAGAGGGGGGTGGGGAAGTGAGCCAGGGAGAGTGGGCAGAGTGTGGAACTGACAGAGGGGGGTGGGGAAGGGTGAGGGGGCAGAGTGTGGAACTGACAGAGGGGGGTGGGGAAGGGTGAGGGGGCAGAGTGTGGAACTGACAGAGGGGGGTGAGGAAGGGAGCCAGGGAGATGGGGCAGACTGTGGAACTGACAGAGGGGGGTGGGGAAGGGAGCCACGGAGAGGGGGCAGAGTGTGGAACTTACAGATGGGGGTGGGGAAGGGAGCCAGGGAGAGGGGGCAGAGTGTGGAACTGACAGAGGGGGGTGGGGAAGGCAGCCAGGGAGAGGGGCAGAGTGTGGGAACTTACTGATGGGGGTGGGGAATGGACCCAGGGAGAGGGGGCAGAGTGTGGAACAGAGAGGGATGGGGAAAGGAATCAGGGAGAGGGGGCAGAGTGTGCAACTGACAGACGGGGCTGGGGAAGGGAGCCAAGGGGAGGGGGCAGAGTGTGGAACAGAGGGGGATGGGGAAAGGAATCAGGGAGAGGGGGCAGAGTGTGCAACTGACAGAAGGGGCTGGGGAAGGGAGCCAAGGGGAGGGGGCAGAGTGTGGAACTGACAGCGGGGGGTGGGGTAGGGAGCCTGGTAGAGGGGCCAGAGTGTGGAACTGACAGAGGGTGGTGGGGAAGGGTGAGGGGGCAGAGTGTGGAACTGACAGAGGGGGGTGGGGAAGTGAGCCAGGGAGTGTGGGCAGAGTGTGGAACTGACAGAGGGGGGTGGGGATGGGTGAGGGGGCAGTGTGGAACTGACAGAGGGGGGTGGGGAAGGGAGCCAGGGAGAGGGGGCAGAGTGTGGAACTTACAGATGGGGGTGGGGAAGGGAGCCAGGGAGAGGGGGCAGAGTGTGGAACTGACAGAGGGGGTTGGGGAAGGGAGCCAGGGAGAGGGGGCAGAGTGTGGAACTGACAGCGGGGGGTGGGGTAGGGAGCCTGGTAGAGGGGCCCGAGTGTGGAACTGACAGAGGGGGGTGGGGAAGGCAGCCAGGGAGAGGGGGCAGAGTGTGGAACTGACAGAGGGGGGTGGGTAGTGAGCCAAGGAGAGGGGGCAGAGTGTGGAACTGACAGGGGGTGGGTAGGGAACCAGGGAGAGGGGGCAGAGTGTGGAACTGACAGAGGTGGGTGGGGAAGTGAGCCAGGGAGAGTGGGCAGAGTGTGGAACTGACAGAGGGGGGTGGGGAAGGGTGAGGGGGCAGAGTGTGGAACTGACAGAGGGGGGTGGGGAAGGGTGAGGGGGCAGAGTGTGGAACTGACAGAGGGGGGTGGGGAAGGGAGCCAGGGAGAGGGGGCAGACTGTGGAACTGACAGAGGGGGGTGGGGAAGGGAGCCAGGGAGAGGGGGCAGAGTGTGGAACTTACAGATGGGGGTCGGGAAGGGAGCCAGGGAGAGGGGGCAGAGTGTGGAACTGACAGAGGGGGGTGGGGAAGGGAGCCAGGGAGAGGGGGCAGAGTGTGGAACTTACAGATGGGGGTGGGGAATGGACCCAGGGGAGAGGGGGCAGAGTGTGGAACAGAGGGGGGTGGGGAAAGGAATCAGGGAGAGGGGGCAGTGTGTGCAACTGACAGAAGGGGCTGGGGAAGGGAGCCAAGGGGTGGGGGCAGAGTGTGGAACTGACAGAGGGGGGTGGGGAAATGAGCTAGGGAGAGGGGGCAGAGTGTGGAACTGACAGGGGGTGGGTAGGGAACCAGGGAGAGGGGGCAGAGTGTGTAACTGACAGAGTGGGGTGGGGAAGTGAGCCAGGGAGAGTGGGCAGAGTGTGGAACTGACAGAGGGGGGTGGGGAAGGGAGCCAGGGAGAGGGGGCAGAGTGTGGAACTTACTGATGGGGGTGGGGAATGGACCCAGGGAGAGGGGGCAGAGTGTGGAACAGAGAGGGATGGGGAAAGGAATCAGGGAGAGGGGGCAGAGTGTGCAACTGACAGACGGGGCTGGGGAAGGGAGCCAAGGGGAGGGGGCAGAGTGTGGAACAGAGGGGGATGGGGAAAGGAATCAGGGAGAGGGGGCAGAGTGTGCAACTGACAGAAGGGGCTGGGGAAGGGAGCCAAGGGGAGGGGGCAGAGTGTGGAACTGACAGCGGGGGGTGGGGTAGGGAGCCTGGTAGAGGGGCCAGAGTGTGGAACTGACAGAGGGGGGTGGGGAAGGGTGAGGGGGCAGAGTGTGGAACTGACAGAGGGGGGTGGGGAAGTGAGCCAGGGAGTGTGGGCAGAGTGTGGAACTGACAGAGGGGGGTGGGGATGGGTGAGGGGGCAGTGTGGAACTGACAGAGGGGGGTGGGGAAGGGAGCCAGGGAGAGGGGGCAGAGTGTGGAACTTACAGATGGGGGTGGGGAAGGGAGCCAGGGAGAGGGGGCAGAGTGTGGAACTGACAGAGGGGGTTGGGGAAGGGAGCCAGGGAGAGGGGGCAGAGTGTGGAACTGACAGCGGGGGGTGGGGTAGGGAGCCTGGTAGAGGGGCCCGAGTGTGGAACTGACAGAGGGGGGTGGGGAAGGCAGCCAGGGAGAGGGGGCAGAGTGTGGAACTGACAGAGGGGGGTGGGTAGTGAGCCAAGGAGAGGGGGCAGAGTGTGGAACTGACAGGGGGTGGGTAGGGAACCAGGGAGAGGGGGCAGAGTGTGGAACTGACAGAGGTGGGTGGGGAAGTGAGCCAGGGAGAGTGGGCAGAGTGTGGAACTGACAGAGGGGGGTGGGGAAGGGTGAGGGGGCAGAGTGTGGAACTGACAGAGGGGGGTGGGGAAGGGTGAGGGGGCAGAGTGTGGAACTGACAGAGGGGGGTGGGGAAGGGAGCCAGGGAGAGGGGGCAGACTGTGGAACTGACAGAGGGGGGTGGGGAAGGGAGCCAGGGAGAGGGGGCAGAGTGTGGAACTTACAGATGGGGGTCGGGAAGGGAGCCAGGGAGAGGGGGCAGAGTGTGGAACTGACAGAGGGGGGTGGGGAAGGGAGCCAGGGAGAGGGGGCAGAGTGTGGAACTTACAGATGGGGGTGGGGAATGGACCCAGGGGAGAGGGGGCAGAGTGTGGAACAGAGGGGGGTGGGGAAAGGAATCAGGGAGAGGGGGCAGTGTGTGCAACTGACAGAAGGGGCTGGGGAAGGGAGCCAAGGGGTGGGGGCAGAGTGTGGAACTGACAGAGGGGGGTGGGGAAATGAGCTAGGGAGAGGGGGCAGAGTGTGGAACTGACAGGGGGTGGGTAGGGAACCAGGGAGAGGGGGCAGAGTGTGTAACTGACAGAGGGGGGTGGGGAAGTGAGCCAGGGAGAGTGGGCAGAGTGTGGAACTGACAGAGGGGGGTGGGGAAGGGAGCCAGGGAGAGGGGGCAGAGTGTGGAACTTACTGATGGGGGTGGGGAATGGACCCAGGGAGAGGGGGCAGAGTGTGGAACAGAGAGGGATGGGGAAAGGAATCAGGGAGAGGGGGCAGAGTGTGCAACTGACAGACGGGGCTGGGGAAGGGAGCCAAGGGGAGGGGGCAGAGTGTGGAACAGAGGGGGATGGGGAAAGGAATCAGGGAGAGGGGGCAGAGTGTGCAACTGACAGAAGGGGCTGGGGAAGGGAGCCAAGGGGAGGGGGCAGAGTGTGGAACTGACAGCGGGGGGTGGGGTAGGGAGCCTGGTAGAGGGGCCAGAGTGTGGAACTGACAGAGGGGGGTGGGGAAGGGTGAGGGGGCAGAGTGTGGAACTGACAGAGGGGGGTGGGGAAGTGAGCCAGGGAGTGTGGGCAGAGTGTGGAACTGACAGAGGGGGGTGGGGATGGGTGAGGGGGCAGTGTGGAACTGACAGAGGGGGGTGGGGAAGGGAGCCAGGGAGAGGGGGCAGAGTGTGGAACTTACAGATGGGGGTGGGGAAGGGAGCCAGGGAGAGGGGGCAGAGTGTGGAACTGACAGAGGGGGTTGGGGAAGGGAGCCAGGGAGAGGGGGCAGAGTGTGGAACTTACTGATGGGGGTGGGGAATGGACCCAGGGAGAGGGGGCAGAGTGTGGAACAGAGGGGGGTGGGGAAAGGAATCAGGGAGAGGGGGCAGAGTGTGCAACTGACAGAAGGGGCTGGGGAAGGGAGCCAAGGGGAGGGGGCAGAGTGTGGAACTGACTGCGGGGGGTGGGGTAGGGAGCCTGGTAGAGGGGCCCGAGTGTGGAACTGACAGAGGGGGGTGGGGAAGGCAGCCAGGGAGAGGGGGCAGAGTGTGGAACTGACAGAGGGGGGTGGGTAGTGAGCTAAGGAGAGGGGGCAGAGTGTGGAACTGACAGGGGGTGGGTAGGGAACCAGGGAGAGGGGGCAGAGTGTGGAACTTACAGATGGGGGTGGGGAAGGGAGCCAGGGAGAGGGGGCAGAGTGTGGAACTGACAGAGGGGGGTGGGTAGTGAGCCAAGGAGAGGGGGCAGAGTGTGGAACTGACAGGGGGTGGGTAGGGAACCAGGGAGAGGGGGCAGAGTGTGGAACTTACAGATGGGGGTGGGGAAGGGAGCCAGGGAGAGGGGGCAGAGTGTGGAACTGACAGAGGGGGGTGGGGAAGGGAGCCAGGGAGAGGGGGCAGAGTGTGGAACTTTCAGATGGAGGTGGGGAATGGACCCAGGGAGAGGGGGCAGAGTGTGGAACAGAGGGGGGTGGGGAAAGGAATCAGGGAGAGGGGGCAGAGTGTGCAACTGACAGAAGGGGCTGGGGAAGGGAGCCAAGGGGAGGGGGCAGAGTGTGGAACTGACAGCGGGGGGTGGGGTAGGGAGCCTGGTAGAGGGGCCCGAGTGTGGAACTGACAGAGGGGGGTGGGGAAGGCAGCCAGGGAGAGGGGGCAGAGTGTGGAACTGACAGAGGGGGGTGGGGTAGGGAGCCTGGTAGAGGGGCCAGTGTGGAACTGACAGAGGGGGGTGGGGAAGGGTGAGGGGGCAGAGTGTGGAACTGACAGAGGGGGGTGGGGAAGTGAGCCAGGGAGTGTGGGCCGAGTGTGGAACTGACAGAGGGGGGTGGGGAAGGGTGAGGGGGCAGAGTGTGGAACTGACAGAGGGGGGTGGGGAAGGGAGCCAGGGAGAGGGGGCAGAGTGTGGAACTTACAGATGGAGGTGGGGAAGGGAGCCAGGGAGAGGGGGCAGAGTGTGGAACTGACAGAGGGGGTTGGGGAAGGGAGCCAGGGAGAGGGGGCAGAGTGTGGAACTTACTGATGGGGGTGGGGAATGGACCCAGGGAGAGGGGGCAGAGTGTGGAACAGAGAGGGATGGGGAAAGGAATCAGGGAGAGGGGGCAGAGTGTGCAACTGACAGAAGGGGCTGGGGAAGGGAGCCAAGGGGAGGGGGCAGAGTGTGGAACAGAGGGGGATGGGGAAAGGAATCAGGGAGAGGGGGCAGAGTGTGCAACTGACAGAAGGGGCTGGGGAAGGGAGCCAAGGGGAGGGGGCAGAGTGTGGAACTGACAGCGGGGGGTGGGGTAGGGAGCCTGGTAGAGGGGCCAGAGTGTGGAACTGACAGAGGGGGGTGGGGAAGGGTGAGGGGGCAGAGTGTGGAACTGACAGAGGGGGGTGGGGAAGTGAGCCAGGGAGTGTGGGCAGAGTGTGGAACTTACAGATGGGGGTTGGGAAGGGAGCCAGGGAGAGGGGGCAGAGTGTGGAACTGACAGAGGGGGGTGGGGAAGGGAGCCAGGGAGAGGGGGCAGAGTGTGGAACTTTCAGATGGAGGTGGGGAATGGACCCAGGGAGAGGGAGCAGAGTGTGGAACAGAGGGGGGTGGGGAAAGGAATCAGGGAGAGGGGGCAGAGTGTGGAACTGACAGAGGGGGGTGGGGAAGGGTGAGGGGGCAGAGTGTGGAACTGACAGAGGGGGGTGGGGAAGGGTGAGGGGGCAGAGTGTGGTACTGACAGAGGGGGGTGGGGATGGGAGCCAGGGAGAGGGGGCAGACTGTGGAACTGACAGAGGGGGGTGGGTAGTTAGCCAAGGAGAGGGAGCAGAGTGTGGAACTGACAGGGGGTGGGTAGGGAACCAGGGAGAGGGGGCAGAGTGTGGAACTGACGGAAGGGGGTGGGGAAGGGTGAGGGGGCAGAGTGTGGAACTGACAGAGGGGTGTGGGGAAGGGTGAGGGGGCAGAGTGTGGTACTGACAGAGGGGGGTGGGGAAGGGAGCCAGGGAGAGGGGGCAGACTGTGGAACTGACAGAGGGGGGTGGGGAAGGGAGCCAGGGAGAGGGGGCAGAGTGTGGAACTGACAGAGGGGGGTGGGGAAGAGGAGAGCATGTTCGAGCCATTACAAAGAAAGCAGAACAGATCTTTCTCAGGAGTTTGCAAGGGTCAGCATGCCATCTGGAACTTGGACAAACTTCTGTCGACGCGCAGTGGAGAGCGTCCTGTCTCGGCGCAGCATGGCCGGGTGTGGAAACAGCGATGCCAGAGACGGGAGAGCCCACAAGGAGTGATGGTCACAGCCATCAGAGGAAAAGCCCTTCACAGCAGCGCATGAAAACATCATCAAGGTCCCTCTGTCTGGTCCATGCTCTCTTCACATTGCTTCCTTCGGTCTGGAGTTTCAGGGGCCTTAGGCTCCGGGACAGTTATTACCCCTCAGTCGGCCGCGTGGATAACTTCACTCACCTCAGCACTGAACCCATTCCACAACCGACACACCCACTTTCATGGTCTCGACACCTCAGGTACTCAGTATTATTTATTTACAGCCAGGATTATATTTGCACACTTGTGTCCTCTTTTGCACGTTGGTAGCTTGCGCCGTTTCTCACCGATTCGGTTGTATTTCTCAGTTGTACCGTGAATGCCCGCAAGAAAATGGATCTCAGGATGATGGGGGGAACATCTGTGCTTTGAAAGTAAATCTACTTTGAACTTTCTGGGCAGACGGAGGAGAGAGTGGGGACGGTGATGGGTGGAATGAGTGGGATGAGGTGGGGCTGTAACCGGACATTGGAGAACGGACTGTTGCAGAAATTCACGAAGGAACCTGAGGCGCTGACCGCGAGTCCATATTGAGCGTCGGAAATTATTTTCCTGTTACAAGACTCACCTCCCCAGCAGCCCCCGCCAGCCCGGTTAACCCAAACCTAATCGCAGGTCAATTGACAACGACCAGTTAACCTACCCGGTCCGTCTTGGACGGTGGGAGGTAACGGAAGCACCCAGGGGGAGTTCCTGCACAGTCCATGGGGAGTACGTACCGAGGCTCTGGATTTGAACTCTGAACTCTGCTGCACGATGCTGGCCGCTAACGAGAGGGCAGGCGGCAGCGGACGAGGGAGGGTTAAAGGGGCAGGTCACTCAGTGGCTCCACAGACACAAGAGGTTCTGGAAATGCTGGGCTGGAGGAACTGGGCAGGGCAGGCAGCAGCGACCGAGAGGGATAGGGAGGCAGTGTTTTGGGCCGAGGCTGGAAGGGAAGGGGCAGGAGTTGGAGTACGGTGGAGGGGAGTTAGGTGCACAGGGTGAGGGAGGAGGAATGGGCTGAGCTCAGGTGGGCAGGGATGAGCTGGTCCTTGTCTCCCTTTATCTGGGTTTTAATTAAACCGATTCCCTACATCAGCAATGGAGGATGATAGGACACGTCCTTGGTCATCCCTGGTGGTGCACGGCTCAATCAGGTTCCCATGAGATTTGCTTTCGTTCGGCCGAAGCCCCAGGACTTACAGGCACAGGCATAGAGTCACATGGTATAGAAGCAGGCCTTTCAGCCCATCTCACCCATGCTATCCATTTCATTTTATTAATTTACTGGCTGCGTGCTGGGATGCAGCAGCCGCTCTGGGGCCAATCAGTGGTCTTATTGTAAATGTTGTTTTTATGATCACAAGGCATTGCTGGACATTGTAGGGCCGGTCCTCCGGTGGGGGGGCCGGACTCGGTGCAGGCTGTGCCTGCTACAAGAAGGTGTCAGAGCCGGTGCAGTCTAACAGCGAGTGACTGTCTTGGATATTTCTCTTGTGATCGGACGTCGATGGTACAGAATAATGGCTTACTGGCGAGACCGGCGGCAGAGAAGCCGCATGGCCGTAGGCTTGCCCGTTGCAGCGGTCCAGGAGGGAGATGACAGATCCGGTGTGGCCTGGCGTCCATACTGGGTTGGGAGGTGGAGGACAGTCCCGTCCCATCAGTGCTGCCCTCCGGTGTTCGCTCGGAGGAACGACAAGTTGGACTGCGTTACACTCACCTGCAGACTGTCGAGATCTGCTTGTTCTTGTCGGGGACGCCCATGCACCATCAGTTTACAGGACATTTCACTCAGGGACTTGGGCTGTTTATAGTTTTGTGCGACTGAACGTTTACTGCTGTCTGATGTGTGCCTTGTGCTGTGTGTGCGTGTTGGTTCGGTGTTTTGTACCCTGGTCTCGGAAGACCTCTGTTTCGTTTGGCTGAATTCAGGGCTATTCATGAATGACAATTAAACTTGAACTTGAAACTGAACCTGAACTTGGACTGGAAATTGAGGTACAGCCCCCCCTGCGGCACCACCCAACAGTCCCCCCCCATTTAACCCAAATTTAATCATGGGAAAATTAACCTACTAAGCGGTACGCTCTTGAAACCCACGCAGTTCACGAGGAAAACGTACAGATGGCGCCGGAACTGAAGTCTGACGTCCCACGCTGTAAGACCACAGCATTAACCGAGGCTCTGCACCCACTTCTGAACTGGAATTGATTGATACATTCAGTATCGTCCTCAGAGTCCCACCCTGACTTCCTGTTTCCCATCAGTCCCCTATCACCCGTGAGTTAACACCAACCCTATGGCACCTTATTGTAGTGAACTATAAGGTGAACCTGTCTGGACATGCCCCTCTGCTGACTGCTCCTGTGGCTCCTCCCACAGACCCCAGTATAAAGGCGATTGGAGGCACTGCTCCTCCCTCAGTCTCCGAGATGCCGCGCTCCCTTTTGCTGCTAATCAAAGCCTATCGTTCGCCTCCCGTCTCCGAGAGTTATTGATGGTGCATCGCTTAACAAGTGCCTCCTGTGAATCCAGATACACTACATCCATACTTTCTCCACCTCTCAGTTATATCACCAAGAGCAGCTGAAAAATTGATCAAATGCTGTTTTGTCCGATGGAACTGAGTTGCCTCTGCCTCATTGCCCTGGGACTTTATTTAACCTCTGTAATAACGAAGTCCAAAGAGAGATCAATTTATCTATAGTTCTCTACCACAGACTTCTTCCTTTCTTGGACGGCAGCCTATTGTTGGCTATTTTCTTTGGGAACTTGCCAGAATCCAGGGCATCTTGTAGAAAACATCTTCAATAAGCCAACTGATTCAGGGACTTGTCCGGATTTAGGCTCACTAGCTTGCCCCGTTCGTGCTCTCTTGTCTTACTCCTTCTGTAATGTTTTGTCTTTCTGTTATTGCTGGGGTAACTTTGATATCTTCCACTGATAATTAGTTGGGATCTCTGACAGTTCTACGTTTAGAAAAGGCTCTTCGGCCCATCACGCCTGTGCTGGCCATCCACGCACTCTCCACCCATGACTCAGAAGGCAGTGGAGGCCAGTTCTCTGGATGCTTTCAAGAAGGAGCTAGATAGGTATCTTATGGGTAGGGGAATCAAGGGATATGGGGACAAGGTAGGAACCGGGTATTGATAGTAGATGATCAGCCATGATCTCAGAATGGCGGTGCAGGCTCGAAGGGCCGAATGGTCTACTTCTGCACCTATTGTCTATTGACTGTGTAGTCAGGCTAAGCTCAGTCACCATCGGAGAGTTCACTAATGCCGGTAGAACCTCAGATGGTGTTGAGAGGGCATACAGGAGCAGGGTAGATCAGCTGGTTGAGCGGAGTCGAGCTCAACATCAGAAAGACCGAGGAACTGACTGAGGACTTCAGGATGGGGAGTCAGGGGAACACACACCCATCCTGATTGAGAGATCAGCTGTGGACAGGGGGAGCACTTTCAAATTCCTCGGAACCCTTCCAGGGCCCAAAGTTTTGATGCCAATGGCTGTACTTCATTAGGAGTTTGAGGAGATCTGGGATGTCACCAACGACTCTGGCAAATTTCTACAGATGTACCGTGGAGAGCATTCTGACTGGCTGCATCACCGTCTGGAGGGGCCACTGCACAGGGTGAGAAAAAGCTGCGGAAAGTTTTAAACTCAGCCAGCCCCATCACGGGCACAATCACCCCCACCGTCGCAGGTGCAGCATCCATCATTAAGGACTGGGAAATGCCCCCCTCTCCATGCTACCATCGGGGAGGAGGTACAGGAGGCACACAGTCAGTGATTCAGCCTCTTCCCCTCCTCCCATCGGATTTCTCAAAGGTCCGCGGTCATTATCTTGCTTTTTATTTTGCACTCTTCACCTGTTTAATAATTTATAGGGATTTTATGTCTTTGCACTTGTAATGCAGCTGAAAAAACAAATCTCACGTCCGCGAGAGAATGCGGACTCAGATTTATTGATGACCCGCGTCCAGTGAAAGGCTGGTTTGCGTTTAGCGGCCGGCACACGCAAGGATGGGCAGGGGGCCGCCCGCAAGCTTGGCCACGACGTGCCCGCTGCATTCGGCAGGGAGACCTGGAACACGGCGAGCAATGATAACAGCGAAACAAGCCCCATTCCCTCGCTCCCAAACGCACGGACAATCCCAGGACAGGGCACCTTTGGCCTCCAGCCTCCTGACAGTACTGTGCTAAAGTCTTGGGCACACATTTACATAGCGAGGAATCAGTCTGAATCAGGTTTATTGTGTGACGTGAAATTTGTCAACTTAGCAGCAGCAGTTCAATGCCATACATAATATAGATAAATTAATAGATAAACAGATGGATAAATAAATACATCTTATTTCATATACTTTATACAATATACGTATATTGAATAGATAAAAAGTCGTGCAAAAAACAGAAATATTATATGTTAATAAAAAAGTGAGGTAGTGTCCAAAGCTTCAATGTCCATTTAGGAATGGGATGGCAGAGGGGAAGAAGATGTTCCTGAATCACTGAGTGTGTGCCTTCAGGCTTCTGTACCTCCTACCTGAAGGCTACAGAGAAAAGTGCATGCCCTGGGTGCCGGAGGTCCTTAATAATGGACGCTGACTTTCTGAGACACCGCTCCCTGAGGTTGTCCCGAATACTTTGTAGGCTAGTGCCCAAGATGGAGCCGACTAGATTTACGACCTTCTGCAGCTTCTTTCGTTCCTGTGCAGTAGCCCCTCCACACCAGACAGTGACGCAGCCTGTCAGAATGCTACAAGACCTTTGTACAATACTGTAGTAATTCTATGTACTGTACTGTATTGCCGCTTCCAAAGAAAAAGACAGGTGAGGGATGATAAACCTGATTCTGATATGGGTCGCTATTATGGACTGAGTTTGGGAAGGGGACAGGGAGAGGGGAATCATGGCTAGAGAAAGCAGAAGGGAGCAGGAAGTACCAGAGAGACATTCTGTAATGATCAATAAACCAATAGTTTGGAATCAAATGACCTTGCCTGGTGTCTCAGGGCTGGGTGGTCTGCACCCTCTCCACCCCAACACTCTGCCTCCATCACCTACAACGCCCATCCCACACGCACTCCATCCTCACCTTGCCGTGTGTCAGGGCCAGCCCCCTACCCCACCCCCCAGAACTCCTTCTCCGCCGCCCGTCCCACACCCCCCTCGCCATTCCCGATGACCTTCGCTCCCTGCAGATTTACAACCTCACTCTCCGCTCCACGTTGACAAGCGCAGAGCTGTGCTGGGGTGTTAGGCAGCCCAGCTGTGTACACGCAGACACTGGGCCTTCCCCAGCCGACTCGCAGAGATTCACAAACTCCGGGCCTCGAGTTCTGGGTTTCCGATTGGCCTTCGAGCTTCGATCTTCAGTGTCGGCCTGGGACTCATGTGACAGGGTTCCGAACACCGGGCCTCGAACCCCCAGGTCGTGTGGTTAGTGTTCTCTGGGGGCTACCCGCCACCGCTTCTCCTTCCCACAGGGAACCCCGACGCCAGGACATGCCCATAACTCTTTGCCCTGGGTGGGAGACGTCAGCTCTCAACGTTGCTCATCGGCCAGCCCGACATTCTGATCCTGGTCAGTTACGCTCAGAGGCCATTTTGTTAGGTACACCCACTCGTATCTCATCAGCCAATCACGTGGCAGCAACTTCAGGCATAAAAGCACACAGACAAGGTCACGAGGTTCAGTTGTTCAGAACGGGGAAGAAATGTGATTGAAGTGACTTTGACTGTGGAATGATTGCTGGTGCCAGATGGGGTGGTTTGAGTATCTCACAAACTGCTGCTCCCCTGGGATTTTCACACACACCAGTCTCCAGTGCTCGCTGTGTACGTGATCCCTCTGGACTTCAGTCACGTGGCCTCTCTCCTGGGGAATCCGCAGGTCGCAGTTGGCGTTGTCGCCTGCTGGATAGAGCCAGGAAATTGCTCGAATTTAATGTCTGGCGTGGAGAGGCCAGTTGGTAAAAAACTACAGAGGGATGTAAACTCGGCCTGCTCCATCATGGTACGAGCCTCCCCACCATCAGGGCCATCTCCAAAAGGCGGCATCCGTTACGGAGGACCCTCCCCACCCAGGACATGCCCTCTTCTCATTGCCCCCGTCAGGGAGGAGGTACAGGAGCCTGAGGACACACACTTGACGTTTCAGGAACAGCTTCTTCCCCTCCGCCATCTGATTTCTGAATGGACACTGAACCCGTGAACGCTACCTCAGTGTCTTTTTCTTTTTGCACTAATTTAATCTAATTCTTTTGTACAGAATCTCTCACTCTCTCCTTTGCCCGTTAGTCTCCTGGTGTCTAGGGTAACAGTGCAGTTCTCATCTCTGGCGGAGTTCACTGATTCTTTCATCATGTCAGTAACTGGAGGAAACCGTGTACCACATGTACATGGAGTGTGTGAGGCTGCAGCCTCTTTTTGCATATTTGCGTGGGCTGCTTCTCGCCTTCTGGCTGCATTTTAGTCCCACCCTGTTTATATATGGTCATCCAGTAAGGAAGGGGGCATGGAGTGATGAGGATGTCCTAGTCAACTTGCTCCTGGTGCTGGCGAAATCCGCCATCCGTGGGTCTTGGAAACGGGTGGCGGGAGGATCTCCCTGGGCAGACTGCCTGGCAATGTTTAGGGGGTATGTTCGTGCCCGGGTAACTATTGAAAAAGAACACGCGCAGTCCACAGCGGCCTTGGAGGAGTTTCGAGACCGTTGGGCTCCGCGGGGTATAAATGCCATCGTGGATAGGGATGGCAACATTCTGGTGTAATGTCTATTGTCTATTTGTAGTGCAGTAATTGTGTTTGCCACTGTTTTGTATATATTGTATAGCACCGAAATTTGTAATAAAGGAATTTGTAATTAAAAAAAGTCTGAGAGACACAGTATAGAGTTGGTATTGTAATTTGTAGTTAATTTATATTACATAGTGCTGCCTCCAAACAACACTTTCCTGGCATATATCAGAGACGTTAAAGCCGATTCTGCTTCTGGCTGCACCCCCACCCCCAGGCTTCCCACACAGTGACCTTGGCTGCAGGACACACCGTCCAGTCTCCCGCTCGGCTCTGCAGCGAGCGAAGGGCTCGCTCCGGCAGGTCGGAAGGCAGGGTCGGCCCTGCCCGGAACATCCCTGAGAATCCTTTCCAGCCTTAATGACATCCTCTCTGATCGCTGCTCGGAAGACTTGGTGCCAGAAGGCGCAGAGGGCAGAGATTCATCAGCAGCTGTGGGAAGGGAGCCACAGAACCTGCAGAGATCCACACAGGACGTTACCACGATGGGAGAACGACTGACAGAAACGGGTAGTCACTGGCCACTTTATTGGGTACCTCCCATAACAAATAACGTGGCCTCTGAGGGTCTTCTGCCTCTGTTCCAGATTCACCAGGATGCTGCCTGGTTTAGGGGGCAGGTGCTGGGTAAACCTGGGTTGTTTTCTCTGGGGCGTCGGTGACTGAGGGGGGATCCGACAGAGATTTACAAGATTATGAGAGGCGTAGGTAAAGTGGGCAGAGAGCTAATATCTGTTTCCCACGGTAGAATACCAGAGGGCATGCATTGAAGGTGAAAGGGGGTAGGTCCAAGGGGAATGCCTCCCGCAAGGGTAACTTATTTTGCTCAGAGAGTGGTGGATGCCTGGTAAGGTGGTAGAGGCAAATACAATAGAGGCTTTTAAGAGACGGTTGGATAGGCACACAGATGTGAGGAAGATGGAGGGATTGTGTAGGTAAGAGGGATGAGTGTTTGGCTGTTTTTGATTTGCTGTTCAGCTGGTTCAGCACAATGTTGTGGGCCGAATGGCCTGTTCCAGTGCTGGTCTACAGCGGTGAGGATGGAGGGTCGAGGGAAGGGGTGTGGCAGGTGACGGAGAAGGAGTGGCCCGGGTCTCCCTCAGCCTCTGGAGAAAACAACCTCTCCTTCTCTCTGATCCGGACAGCATCTTGGTAAATCACTACTGCCCCTCCCCACAGCCTCGATTGGTGGGGGGGTCAGCCAGAACTGTATGCAATTCTCCCGATGGGGCAACTAGAGTTTTATAAAGTTGAACCATAACTTATTGATTTTTGAACTCAAAGTCTCTAATAAAGCCATTTGCCTTCCGAGCCACCTTCTGGACTGGTCTAGCCACTTTCGGGCAGCTGTGACTTGGATCCCCAAGATCCCCCTGCCAATCTCACTGCTACCCTTTGACAGGTTTCAACGAGGCCCCTCCCTCAGTCCGCTAACCTCCAGCAAGTACAGCTCCAGGACCGTCAAACACCGCGCGTACATTAACCCCTCAATTCCTGGAATCACTCTTGTTCCCCTCCTCTGCACCCTCTCCAATGTCAGCACATCCTCTTTTAGATAAACTGTGGACAGTGGCAGAGTCAGGCACATCAGGGACATTTAAGGGACCCTTAGCTGGGCAAATGGATGATAGAAAAATGGAGGACTACGCAGGAGTGTATCAAATATCGAATCAGCCAATCACGTGGCAGGAACTCAGTGCGTCAAAGCATGCCGACACGGTTAAGAGGTTCAGTTGTTGTTCAGCCCGAACACCAGAACGGGGAAGAAATGTGATCTGAGTGACTTTGACTGGGAATGATTGCTGGTGCCAGATGGGGTGGTTTGAGTATCTCAGGGACTGCGGATCCCCTGGGATTTCCACACACAACAGTCTCTAGAGGTTACAGAGAATGGTGCAAGAAACAGAAACTATCCAGTGAGTGGCTAGTTCTGTGGGTGAAAACGTCTCGTTACTGAGAGAGGTCAGAGGAGAATGGCCAGACCAGTTCAAGCTGACAGGAAGGAGACAGTCACCCGTTAACCACCCGTTACAACAGGGGCGTGCAGAAGAGCATCTCAGAACGCACAACACCTCAAACCTTGAAGTGGATGGGAAACAGAGGCAGAAGACCCTCAGAGGCCACGTTGTTTGTTATGGGAGGTACCCAATAAAGTGGCCAGTGACTACCCGTTTCTGTCAGTCGGTCTCCCATCGTGGTAACGTCCTGTGTGAATCTCTGCAGGTTCTGTGGCTCCCTTCCCACAGCTGCTGATGAATCTCTGCCCTCTGCGCCTTCTGGCACCAAGTCTTCCGAGCAGCGATCAGAGAGGATGTCATTAAGGCTGGAAAGGATTCTCAGGGATGTTCCGGGCAGGGCCGACCCTGCCTTCCGACCTGCCGGAGCGAGCCCTTCGCTCGCTGCAGAGCCGAGCGGGAGACTGGACGGTGTGTCCTGCAGCCAAGGTCACTGTGTGGGAAGTCTGGGGGTGGGGGTGCAGCCAGAAGCAGAATCGGCTTTAACGTCTCTGATATATGCCAGGAAAGTGTTGTTTGGAGGCAGCACTATGTAATATAAATTAACTACAAATTACAATACCAACTCTATACTGTGTCTCTCAGACAGGGAGCTACTGACATGATGAAAGAATCAGTGAACTCCGCCAGAGATGAGAACTGCACTGTTACCCTAGACACCAGGAGCCTAACGGGCAAAGGAGAGAGTGAGAGATTCTGTACATAAGAATTAGATTAAATTAGTGCAAAAAGAAAAAGACACTGAGGTAGCGTTCACGGGTTCAGTGTCCATTCAGAAATCAGATGGCTGAGGGGAAGAAGCTGTTCCTGAAACGTCAAGTGTGTGTCCTCAGGCTCCTGTACTCCTCCCTGACGGGGGCAATGAGAAGAGGGCATGTCCTGGGTGGGGAGGGTCCTCCGTAACGGATGCCACCTTTTGGAGATGGCCCTGATGGTGGGGAGGCTCGTACCATGATGGAGCTGGCCGAGTTTACATCCCTCTGTAGTTTTTTACCAACTGGCCTCTCCACGCCAGACATTAAATTCGAGCAATTTCCTGGCTCTATCCAGCAGGCGACAACGCCAACTGCGACCTGCGGATTCCCCAGGAGAGAGGCCACGTGACTGAAGTCCAGAGGGATCACGTACACAGCGAGCACTGGAGACTGGTGTGTGTGAAAATCCCAGGGGAGCAGCAGTTTGTGAGATACTCAAACCACCCCATCTGGCACCAGCAATCATTCCACAGTCAAAGTCACTTCAATCACATTTCTTCCCCGTTCTGAACAACAACTGAACCTCGTGACCTTGTCTGTGTGCTTTTATGCCTGAAGTTGCTGCCATGTGATTGGCTGATGAGATACGAGTGGGTGTACCTAACAAAATGGCCTCTGAGCGTAACTGACCAGGATCAGAATGTCGGGCTGGCCGATGAGCAACGTTGAGAGCTGACGTCTCCCACCCAGGGCAAAGAGTTATGGGCATGTCCTGGCGTCGGGGTTCCCTGTGGGAAGGAGAAGCGGTGGCGGGTAGCCCCCAGAGAACACTAACCACACGACCTGGGGGTTCGAGGCCCGGTGTTCGGAACCCTGTCACATGAGTCCCAGGCCGACACTGAAGATCGAAGCTCGAAGGCCAATCGGAAACCCAGAACTCGAGGCCCGGAGTTTGTGAATCTCTGCGAGTCGGCTGGGGAAGGCCCAGTGTCTGCGTGTACACAGCTAGGCTGCCTAACGCCCCAGCACAGCACTGTGCTTGTCAACGTGGAGCGGAGAGCGAGGTTGTAAATCTGCTGGGAGCGAAGGTCATCGGGAATGGCGAGGGGGGTGTGGGACGGGCGGCGGAGAAGGAGTCCCGGGGGGTGGGGTAGGGGGTGGCGCGAGAATAGGTTGGCCCTGAGACACTAGGAAAGGTCACCTGATCTGAAACTATTGGTTTACTGATCATTATAAAATGTCTCTCTGGTGTTTCCCGCCCCCTTCCTCTTTCCCCAACCATGATTCCCCTCTCCCTGCCCCTTCCCACCCTCAGTCCACAATAGAGACCCACATCAGAACCAGGATTATCATTGCTCATGAACGTAATGAAATCTGTGTTTTTATTTGCGGCAGCAGTACAGAGCGATACATAAAATTACTACAGACCTGTTCAAAAGTCTTAGGCACCCTCATTATATACAACACATGTGTCGAAGCCTTTTGAAGGTAAGAGTTGCTTATAGTAGACATGGAGTGATCACATCTTGTTGGTTGTGATAAATGGAAAGACGGAGGGAATGAATGGAAGAGGAAGTCGAAGAACATTGTGGCTGGATAACACCGAGGATTGGACCAAGCTGGACAAAGCTAGGGATGTGTTGTGGACGTGTTGGGACAGAGCGGCGTGGAGGGAAATCGTCCAGACGCGACCTAGCGACGACAAAGCCACTTGCACAGATCTCTATTGGCACTTCAGGAGGATAAGCACACACAGTGAGCGATAGGGCAGGACAGATCCATAATTCCCTGAAAGTGACAGGGAGTTAGGGAAATAAAGAGAGCTTTTGGCACATTGACCTTCATAAATCAGTGCACCGAGTACCGAAGAGTGTTGAAGTTGTATAAGGTGTCGGCGAGGTCTAACTTGGAGCTTTGGGTGGTGCTCTGCTCACCTACCTACAGGAGGGATGCCGACTACTACGTCAATAAGATCGAGAGCCTGCAGGAAAAACTACAGAGATCTTGAGTTAAAAGGAAAGTTGAATAGGTTCGCAGTTTATTCCTTGGAAGGTAGAAGGTTGAGGGAGATTTGATAGATAATTATGTGGGGGGGGGGGGGTTACACTTAGGGTGAATGCCAGCAAGCTTTTTGCTCTAGGTTGGGTGAGCCGACAATGTAAGGTCATGGGCTAAGGGTGAAAGGTGATCACCCAGAGGGTGGTGCGAGTGTGGGACGAGCTGCCGGTGGAAGTGGGCTTGATTTCAACATTTAAGAGAAGTCTGGATATGTATGTGGATGGGAGGGGCGTGGAGGGCAGTGGTCTGGGTGCAGATCGAAGGGGATTATAGTTCAGCATGGACTAGATGGGCCAAAGGGCCTGTTTCTGAGCTGAGGTGCTCAATGACTATAATAACCGGTGCAGTGCATCTTCAGTGTGTTGTTGCAAACACCAGGACCGTTGCCTCTCCCCGCGACAATAACTGAGAGGCCTCCTCACCTGACCCGGCCCCTCACTCTCCTCACCGTGGTCCTCCGCCCCCGAGCCCTTGCGGGTGGCTGCACCGAACGCCGTTGTGACCCTCGGCAGGAGCCCCTGCGGTCCGGAGTGAGCCGGTCGGCAGTGCCCCTCTGCGTTCTGGCCAGACCGAGGGGAGGCTTTCAACGGGCCGATGGGCCGCCGGCTCTCTGGGAACGGAGCGTGCTCTGTCAGTCCTTGCATCTTCCCGCAACCCCTCTTCGCAACCCTCCAGCCTTGCCCCCGGGGTAGGGGAGCTAGTTTGCAATGTCAGTGACATCTCCCTCAGCTCAGATGTGCTACCAGGCTGTGTCCTTACCCCCTGTTCTGCTCACTTTACTCCCGTGGCTGTGAGGGCCAAGCGCAGCTCCAAAGCCATATGCAAAGTGTGCTGAAGAAAGCATCGTCGCTGGCCGGGTCAAAACTCACCGAAAGTCTGTCTGAGTGGAGCCACGACGACAACCGCACACCCAATGCCAGCAAGAGCGAGGGCTGAAGTTTGTCTTCTCGAGGAAGAGATCAGAGTCTGTTGGCCAGTCTTGATCGGAGGATCAGAAGATCTGTCCCGGGACCGGTACAAAGAAGGCAGAACAGAAAGTTTTTGTAGATCCGGCAGGTCACCCAAAACTTCGACAGACCTCTACGGACGTTCAGTGGAGGCTATCACCGACTGGTACGGACACGCCAAAGCCCAGGAAGGGAAGAGACCTCGGTATGCGGTGGACACGACCCAGTCAATGGCAGGAAAGCCCTCCCCACCACTGAGCCCTGCCAGTGGGAAGGCAGCATCCATCACCGGGGCCCCAGCCACCCAGCTGGGGCAGGAGGTTCAGGAACAGTTGTCACCCTACGACCATCAGCCTCCTGACCCAGGCTTCGCTCACCTCAACCCCAAGCTGATTCCACAACTTGGAGATTCACTTTCAAGGACCTTTTACAAATCATATCTGTCACTGCACACTTTGCCCTCATTTCCAGGCCGTTGTTTGTCACTCTTTGCAGAGTTTTTTTTTGTAAATTCTATTGTATCCCTTATTTTTTTTCCTGAGAATGCCCAGAAGAAAACTAATCTCAAGGTGACATATCTGCACTTTGATAATAAATTTTACTTTGGACTTTGATTTGAAAGGGGATGTGTGGAGGAGTTATTGCCACCCAGAGGGTGGTGTATGGACGGAACCAGAAGGTGCAATCATTATCATCATCATCATTGTGTGCCGTCTTATGTGACATCATCATTTTGTGCTGTGTCATATGACATCATCATTTTGTGCTGTGTCATATGACACCATCATTTTGTGCTGTGTCATATGACACCATCATTTTGGGCCACGTTGTATGACATCGTCATTATGTGCCGTTGTAAGACGTGGGCAATCGTGGTTTCTATAGAAGAGGTTTGCCATTGTCTTCTGGGCAGTGTCCCCTCCCCCAGCCATGATCAATACTCTTCAGAGAATGTCCGCCTGGCGTCAGTGGTCGCATCATCAGGACTTGTGATCTGCACCGGCTGCTCACACAACCATCCACCGCCTGATGCCCTGGCTTCTCATGACCCTAAGCAGGTGCCCCAACTTGCCCAAGGCTGGCGGAGGAGGAGGCGCCTTACCCCTCTTTTGGTAGAGACATTTCAACACCCCGTCACCAAGGCACAAACACAACTTTTAAAAGACACTTGGGCAGGAGAGGTTTAGAGAAGGGTTCACAACTATTTTATATGACAGGGCCCTTACCATTAACCAAGGGGTCCTTGGACCCTGGGATGGGGACCCCTGGTTTAGAGGGATATGGGCCAAAGCTAGTCAGATATAGTCGGGAAGGGGAAGTTGGGTCAAGATCCAGGAATTCAGCCTGTTCTAGCGAGAGAACCCCGATAACCTACTGCAATGTCAGATTAGGTTTCTAGTTTATGGTAGCTGGAAATCTGGAGCTACTCGAATATGGCACGGTAGCATAGAGCTTAGCACAACGCTTTACAAGACAGGCAGCCCGGGTTCAATCCCTGCCGCAGCCTGTAGGAGTTTGCACGCTCTCCCCATCACCAGGAAGGTTTCCTCCGGGTTCTACGGTTTCCTCCCACTTCCCAAAGATGTACCAGTCAATAGGATAATTGAACATTGTAAACTGTCCTGTGATTGGACTAGCATGGAATCAGGGGATCACTGGGCGGTTGCATAAATAGTGACACTGCTGGAGGGACTCAGCAGGTCAGGCAGCGTCTACGGAGAGGAGTAAACAGTCAGCGGTTTCGTTAGGTCTGCAGACGAGGGGGGCAGGACCCAGAATAGGAAGGTGGGGGGGGGGGAAGGGAAAGCACAAACTGGCAGGTGATAGGTGAGGGGGAAGGTAGGTAGGTAGGAGGGGAAGGGCGGTGAGGTAAACAGCTGGGAGGTGATAGGCAGAAGGGGTAAATGTCAGAAGGAGTCTGATACTAGTGAACTGTGAGAGAAAGGGAAGGAGGAGGGGGGTCAGAGGGAGAAGGGGGGCACCTCCAAACCCTGAAGACATGAACCTCGACTTCTCTAAATTCAGGTACAACTGCTTCCTGTCCCCATACTAATGAACCAATTCACCCATCACAGGGCATCTCAGAAGTGACCCGGACCCCGTCACAACTGGGAGACCGGCCTCTAGATCTCTCTGTAACCCCAGGCACCGCCAGTGCCGGGGACCCCTCAAAGTCACTCGGTCCGTCAGAAGCAACAGAGTGGGAAGAACGTCTCACGGAGGGCTTAACTCCCGAAAGAAGAATGACAAGCAGCTTTTCCCATCGTCACACCATTGGCCACGGCAGTCAGGCTCGTAAGCAAAATCTAAAAATACGACAGAAAACGATCAATAGGCATTAAATCCATGGCCGTGAGTCGCCTGATCCCAATGTTTCTCCACTTCCCTGGGTGTGGTGATGTTCCGGGGGGGGGGAGCAGTTCACCCAGGGATGGTATATAGAATATTTAAACATCCTCAGTGTTCAAAGAGAGTGTGATGGGATGGTGTGGAGAGAGATTCACTCTGTGTCTGACCCCGGGAGTGTGTGATGGGATGGTGTGGAGGGAGATTCACTCTGTGTCTGACCCCGGGAGTGTGTGATGGGACGGTGTGGAGAGAGATTCACTCTGTGTCTGACCCCGGGAGTGTGTGATGGGATGGTGTGGAGAGAGATTCACTCTGTGTCTGACCCCGGGAGTGTGTGATGTGACGGTGTGGAGGGAGATTCACTCTGTGTCTGACCCCGGGAGTGTGTGATGGGACAGTGTGGAGGGAGATTCACTCTGTGTCTGACCCCGGGAGTGTGTGATGGGACAGTGTGGAGGGAGATTCACTCTGTGTCTGACCTCGGGAGTGTGTGATGGGACGGTGTGGAGAGAGATTCACTCTCTGTCTGACTCCGGGAGTGTGTGATGGGACGGTGTGGAGGGAGCTTCACTCAGTGTCTGACCCCGGGAGAGTGTGATGGGACAGTGTGGAGGGAGCTTCACTCTGTGCCTGACCCCGGGAGTGTGTGATGGGATGGTGTGGAGAGAGATTCACTCTCTGTCTGACTCCGGGAGTGTGTGATGGGACGGTGTGGAGGGAGCTTCACTCTGTGTCTGACCCCGGGAGTGTGTGATGGGACGGTGTGGAGGGAGCTTCACTCTGTGTCTGAACCCGGGAGTGTGTAATGGGATGGTGAGGAGAGAGATTCACTCTCTGTCTGACTCCAGGAGTGCGTGATGGGACGGTGTGGAGGGAAATTCACTCTGTGTCTGACCCCGGGAGTGTGTGATGGGACGGTGTGGAGGGGGTTTCATTCCGTGTCTGACCCCGGGAGTGTGTGATGGGACGGGGTGGAGGGAGATTCACTCTGTGTCTGACCCCGGGAGTGTGTGATGGGACAGTGTGGAGGGAGATTCACTCTGTGTCTGACCCCGGGAGTGTGTGATGGGACGGTGTGGAGGGAGTTTCACTCTGTGTCTGACCCCGGGAGTGTGTGTTGGGACGGTCTGGAGGGAGATTCACTCTGTGTCTGACCCCGGGAGTGTGTGTTGGGATGGTCTGGAGGGAGATTCACTCTGGGCCTGACCCCCGGGAGTGTGTGATGGGATGGTGTGGATGTGGTTTCAATCTGTGCCTGATCCCAGGAGTGTGTGATGGGACGGTGTGGAGGGAGATTCACTCTGTGTCTGACCCCGGGAGAGTGTGATGGGATGGTGTGGAAGGAGATTCACTCTGTGTCTGACGCTGGGAGTGTGTGATTGGACGGTGGAGGGAGCTTCACTATGTGTCTGACCCCGGGAGTGTGTGATGGGACAGTGTGGAGGGAGATTCACTCTGTGTCTGACGCTGGGAGTTTGTGATGGGATAGTGTGGAGGGAGATTCTTTCTGTGTCTGACACCGGGAGTGTGTGATGGGACAGTGTGGTGGGAATTTCAATCTCTGTCTGACACCGGGAGTGTGTGATGGGACGGTGTGGAGGGAGTTTCACTCTGTGTCTGACCCCGGGAGTGTGTGATGGGACGGTGTGGAGGGAGATTCACTCTGTGTCTGACCCCGGGAGTGTGTGTTGGGACGGTCTGGAGGGAGATTCACTCTGTGTCTGACCCCGGGAGTGAATGATGGGACGGTGTGGAGGGAGCTTCACTCTGTGTCTGACCCCGGGAGTGTGTGATGGGATGGTGTGGAGGGAGTGTCACTCTGTGCCTAACCCCCGGGAGTGTGTGATGGGACAGTGTGGAGGGAAATTCACTCTGTGTCTGACCCCGGGAGTGTGTGATGGGATGGAGTGGAGGGAGTTTCACTCTGTGTCTGACCGGGGGAGTGTGTGATGGGACGGTGTGGAGGGAGCTACACTCTGTGTCTGACCCCGGGAGTGTGTGATGGGATGGTGTGGAGGGAGCTTCACTCTGTGTCTGACCCCGGGAGTGTGTGATGGGACGGTGTGGAGGGAGCTTCACTCTGTGTCTGACCCCGGGAGTGTGCAATGGGACGGTGTGGAGGGAGTTTCACTCTGTGTATGACCCCAGGAGTGTGTGATGGGACAGTGTGGAAGGAGATTCACTCTGTGTCTGACGCTGGGAGTGTGTGATTGGACGGTGGAGGGAGCTTCACTATGTGTCTGACCCCAGGAGTGTGTGATGGGACAGTGTGGTGGGAATTTCAATCTCTGTCTGACACCGGGAGTGTGTGATGGGACGGTGTGGAGGGAGTTTCACTCTGTGTCTGACCCCGGGAGTGTGTGATGGGACGGTGTGGAGGAAGATTCACTATGTGTCTGACCCCGGGAGTGTATGATGGGACGGTGTGGAGGGAGCTTCACTCTGTGTCTGACCCCGGGAGTGTATGATGGGACGGTGTGGAGGGAGCTTCACTCTGTGTCTGACCCCGGGAGTGTGTGATGGGACGGTGTGGAGGGAGCTTCACTCTGTGTCTGACCCCGGGAGTGTGTGATGGGACGGTGTGGATGTGGTTTCAATCTGTGCCTGATCCCAGGAGTGTGTGATGGGACGGGTGTGGAGGGAGATTCACTCTGTGTCTGACCCCGGGAGTGTGTGATGGGATGGTGTGGAGAGAGATTCACTCTCTGTCTGACTCCGGGAGTGTGTGATGGGACGGTGTGGAGGGAGCATCACTCTGTGTCTGACCCCGGGAGTGTGTGATGGGACGGTGTGGAGGGAGCTTCACTCTGTGTCTGACTCCAGGAGTGCGTGATGGGATGGTGAGGAGAGAGATTCACTCTCTGTCTGACTCCAGGAGTGCGTGATGGGACGGTGTGGAGGGAAATTCACTCTGTGTCTGACCCCAGGGTGTGTGTGATGGGACGCTGTGGAGGGAGATTCACTCTGTGTCTGACCCCGGGAGTGTGTGATGGGACAGTGTGGAGGGAGATTCACTCTGTGTCTGACCCCGGGAGTGTGTGATGGGACGGTGTGGACGGAGTTTCACTCTGTGTCTGACCCCGGGAGTGTGTGATGGGACAGAGTGGAGGGAGTTTCACTCTGTGTCTGACCCTGGGAGTGTGTGATGGGACGGTGTGGAGGGAGCTACACTCTGTGTCTGACCCCGGGAGTGTGTGATGGGACGGTGTGGAGGGAGCTTCACTCTGTGTCTGACCCCGGGAGTGTGCAATGGGACGGTGTGGAGGGAGTTTCACTCTGTGTCTGACGCCGGGAGTGTGTGATGGGACAGTGTGGTGGGAATTTCAATCTCTGTCTGACACCGGGAGTGTGTGATGGGACGGTGTGGAGGGAGTTTCACTCTGTGTCTGACCCCGGGAGTGTGTGATGGGACGGTGTGGAGGGAGATTCACTCTGTGTCTGACCCCGGGAGTGTGTGTTGGGACGGTCTGGAGGGAGATTCACTCTGTGTTTGACCCCGGGAGTGTGTGTTGGGACGGTCTGGAGGGAGATTCACTCTGGGCCTGACCCCCGGGAGTGTGTGATGGGATGGTGTGGATGTGGTTTCAATCTGTGCCTGATCCCAGGAGTGTGTGATGGGACGGTGTGGAGGGAGATTCACTCTGTGTCTGACCCCTTTTTTTTTATTACAAAATCCTTTATTACAAATTTCGGTGCTATACAATATATACAAAACAGTGGCAAACACAATTACTGCACTACAAATAGACAATAGACATTACACCAGAATGTTGCCATCTCTATCCACGATGGCATTTACACCCCGCGGAGCCCAACGGTCTCGAAACTCCTCCAAGGCCACTGTGGACTGCGCGTGTTCCTTTTCAATAGTTACCCGAGCACGAACATACCCCCTAAACATTGCCAGGCAGTCTGCCCGGGGAGATCCTCCCGCTGCCCGTTTGCAAGACCCACGGATGGCGGATTTCGCCAGCCCCAGGAGCAAGTTGACTAGGACATCCTCATCCCTCCATGCCCCCTTCCTTACTGGATGACCATATATAAACAGGGTGGGGCTAAAATGCAGCCAGAAGGCGAGAAGCAGCCCACGCAAATATGCAAAAAGAGGCTGCAGCCTCACACACTCCATGTACATGTGGTACACGGTCTCCTCCAGCCCGCAGAAGTGGCATGCGGGTGGGAAGTCCATGTACAAACTGAAAAACTTATTGCAGGGCACTGCCCTATGCAGTACCCTCCAGCCGAGATCCCCCAGGTGCATGGGAAGAACCCCGGCGTAAAGGGACTTTCAGTGGGGACCCTCCTCACCTCTGGGTGGAAGGACCGACTGCCATGGCGTGTCGGGACGGTGTACAAGGGCAAGGAAGTGGAGGATGTGGAGTAGCAGCCCATACAGATACCTCCTACTTGCATCCCTGAATGGGACTGTGGGTATCGATGAGAGACGGCTCAAGTTGTGTGGACACGGCTCCCGGAGAAGATTGCGGGGTCTGGGCCCGACCAGCAGCTCGGCCTGAGTCGGTCCACACAACTGAGCCGCACCGACAGCCACTGAGGTAGGGCAAGGGCCGGCCATGACCCCGCCCTCCGCCTGAGGAGGGGATTCCCGGCCTGAGGCGACCATGTTCCAGACTCTCAGTAGGTCCTGATAGAAACCGGGCAGACTCCGCAAAGCCGTACGGCTGACACCCGCCGGTGGTAGCCGCATGTCTTCATGAAGACAGCAGCCCCTCCGGAGGAAGAAAGTCGCCAACACGTGCCACCTGGGAGGGTGCTCGGCGTACAGGAATCTCTGCAGAGTCCTGAGGCGGAGAGCCGCCGCAGCTGGCGCACACCAGCGACTGCCCGCCCTCTCCCACTGGGAGACTCAAGACCGCTGCAGAGACCCAGTGTTTCCTGTTGCCCCAGAAGAAGTCCACTAATTTCCTCTGCAGTCTTGCAACAAACGGGGCAGGAGGGGCCAAGGTGACCATCCGATACCACAACATGGAGGCCACCAGCTGGTTTATGACCACCACCCTGCCTCGATAGGAAAGCACCCTGAGAAGGCCTGACCAGCGCCCCAGCCGGGCCATGACTTTCATCTCCAGGTCCTGCCAGTTCGCCAGCCAGGTCTCCCCAGAAGGACTCAGGTAGACTCCCAGATAGAGGAGACGCCGAGTACTCCACTCAAAAGCTCTCATCTCCTCCGGCAGGGAGTCCACCTGCCACTGACCCACTAAGAGTCCGGAACATTTCGCCCAGTTGATCCTGGCGGAGGATGCTGCCGAGAAAATGTCTTGGCACTCGCGCATCCTCCGCAGGTCATTGGGATCTGTCATCATGAGGAGTACATCATCGGCGTAGGCCGAGAGGACGACCTCCATGTCCGGTTCACGCAGAACCAGACCTGTCAGCCTTCGCCGTAGGAGGCTCAGGAATGGCTCGACACAGATCGCGTACAATTGACCGGACATGGGGCATCCCTGACGTACTCCCCTCCTGAAGGGAATGGGTGCTGCCAGTGATCCATTGACCTTAACAAGGCACTCTGCGGCAGAGTAGAGAAGCCGAACTCGGGCCACAAAGTGTGGTCCGAGCCCAAAGGCCTGCAGAGTGCCCACCAGGAAACTGTGGTCTACCCGGTCAAACGCCTTCTCCTGGTCAAGAGAAAGAAACGCTGCCGGGGTCCCAGTCTCCTGGTACAGGTGGATCAGGTCCCGTACTAGGTGGACATTGTCCTGGATGGAGCGGCCCGGGACTGTGTAAGATTGGTCAGGATGAATCACCTGTCTCAGTACTGAACCAAGACGGTTGGCCATTGCCCGGGCGAAGATCTTGTAGTCCGCGCACAAGAGGGAGACCGGGCGCCAGTTCTTTAGCAGACGAAGGTCTCCCTTCTTGGGCAGCAGGACCACGACAGCTCGCCGCCATGAGAGGGGCAATTCCCCGGTGGCTAGGCTCTCCCCTAGAACAAGGCTGTAATCGACCCCCAGGACATCCCAAAAAGCCTGATAAAACTCCACACTCAGACCATCTAAGCCAGGGGATTTACCCCTCCGGAGTTGCCGAAGGGCAGCAGACAGCTCCTCCCCAGTCAGGGAGGCGTCCAGACGCGCTGCGTCATCAGGGCTGACCTTTGGCAAATCTTCCCAGACCTCACTGCACGCCCCCGCATTTGACGGATCCGGTGAGAATAAGGACCGATAGAAAGTGCGGACTTCTTCGATAATTTCGTCAGGATCCGTGATGGAGGAGCCATCAGCAGCCAATAGCTCCACCAGCTGCTTTTGAACTCCCCGCCACTTCTCCAACGAGTAGAAGAAGGGTGATCCGCGACCTCACATACGCACCTCGGGACTGCTGAAGCTGCAGATTCCTGAGTGCGTCCTTCTTCTCCTGGTATTCCTGCCACGTTTGATGGTCTCCACCGGTCGAACCAAGACGGGTCTCCAGGTCAAGCAACGCTCTCTCAAGCCGCTCAATCTCAGAGTCCCGCCTCTTCGTCGACCCCCTAGTGTACTCCCGACATAAAAACCGGATGTGGGCCTTGCCCACATCCCACCACAGCCGTAGGGAGCAGAACTCTCTCCGTCTCTCTCTCCAGGCGGCCCAGAACGCTCGGAATGAATCCCGGAATCGGCTGTCCTCCAGCAGCCGGTTGTTAAAGTGCGAATACCCAGACCCCACCCGAGGGTGCAGAGGAGTAAATTCCATCCACACAAGGTGATGATCCGAGCACGACACCGGCCGCATGGAGGAAGCCGACACGCGGGAGACATAAGCCCGAGAGATATACAGGCGGTCTATCCGGGAACCCCCCTCTCTCGATCTTCTGGAGAAGGCGCTAGAGTCGGGGTGAAGATTCCGCCAGCTGTCCACCAAGTCAAAGGAGCCGAATAGCTCCTTTAACTTTTTCGCTGATGCCGGGTTGCGTTGGAGGCCCGAGCGGTCCTCCACCTCGAGGGTACAGTTGAAGTCTCCCCCGAGGACGACGCAGTCCCCCGGGTCGATGGAACTCAGCAAGGCGGACAGCTGACAGAATAGGCGCGTCTGCATCACCCCGCGCCTCGGAGCGTACACGTTGATAAAATGTAACGGTACACCATCCAGGCGCACAGCCAGGTGGAGCAGACGGCCGGGCACAACATCTCGGACTCCTACGATTTCTGGCCGGAAGGTTGGGGCCAACAGGATCGCCACCCCACTAGAGTTGGAGCTAAGGTGACTCATGTAGACCCCGCCCTGCCACTCCAGGAGCCAAGCGGACTCGTCCCCCGGGGTGGTATGGGTTTCCTGCAGGAAACTCACCGCGTATCTCCCGTCCCTGAGGACTGAGAGATTGTTATATCTGCGGAGAGAGCCCCTGCTACCATTTACATTGAGACTAGCTATGGTAAGCTTCATGTCGGAAGCACACTAGGCCTCAGCACCAGTCCCCTTCCCACTGAGAGCGATGGCGCCCTCAGCCGCACTCTCCCGAAGAAAACCGAGAATATCCTTTGCTTTCCGGGCCGACTGCTACCATCGCTACCCTGTGACCCACCATCTCCCGAAGGAGCGAGGCTGCTTTTCATCCTGATGTCCCGCACCAGGTCATCCAGGAAGGATTTCAGCTGCCGCCTGCCATTCCCTGACACAGCATTCCTCTTCCCCTTCCCCTTCCGTCTGAGGATGACCCTCAGGGACTTCACCAGCCTCGGCATGCTAGGCCAGCGAAGCGAGGCTAGTTTAGGCCGATGCTTTGCACCAACGGAGGAGTGAATAAACTCTCTGATCTCCTCCACAGGTATCAATGGGGACTTCTCTGGAGGGGTGAGGATGTCCATTGTCTCGCTGTCAAATGAATCCCCCTCCAACCCCTCACTGCAGACAGATCCCCCAGCGACCTCCTCAGGTGGTGTATAAGGTGGCTGCCCCTGTAACCTACACTGCACAGTGGGTACCTCCCCTATACCTTCCCGCTCCACCGTCGCAGCAGTCTTACCCACAGTTGCGACGATGGAGGGAAAATCCCAAGGGACTCCCTGCAGGCCATTAGTTGATGGGGTCGGCATGCAGGTTACATCACCCTCCCCAGGAGACAGGCATGAAGGGGACCCCAGCAGCTCTGTCCCAATGGATTCACTGGCAGCCTGATGCTGACTGTGAGAGAGCCTGGTCTCCTCTCCACCTGTACTACTTAATACATTTGCCTCCAGGGAGGCGCTGACTGCTAAGTCCTGGGTGGAGGGCTCCAGGTCTGTTTTAGGCGTGCAAACAGGCCCAGCACTAGCTTCATGCATAACCACACCACCCACCCCAGGACTGGTGTCTACATCTGGGGATTCAGGGTTAGACACAACTCCCACCTGGATCCCCACCCCTTTCTGGGACTCCCCCTCATCTGCATTCTCTGCTCTCTTGGGGGAACAATCCCATCTCCTCTTCAAGCCGGAGGAGCACACAGGTGCGGAATTCACCGACAGCGCGGTACTCTCCGCTCCTATCGCCCCGTCCAACCGTACGCTTCCCCGAGTCTCCCCCTCCACCTCAGGGCAAATGGGCGTGAGCTCTGCGGTCTCGGGGGCCGACTTCTTCACGTGTTTCGACTTCTTCCTCGCTTTCTTGCCCCGCCCGGACTCCACCCCGTCCCTCGCCTGAACCTCCCCACACGTAGCCCCAGGATCACCCGCCTGAACCACAGGGGTAGGAGCAGACGTAGGAATAGGGGCAGGGTTAGAGACAGGGTCAGGGGCAGGAGCAGGGGTCGGCACAGGTGTTGGAGCAGGGATGGGATCAGGGGCAGAGGTAGCTGGGGCACTGGTTCCCGAAGTGGACTCTCTGGGTTTTCGGGTGCTAGGACAGTCCCTCCGAAAGTGCCCCACCTCCCCGCACGCATGGCACCGTGGGCGCTCAGAGCTCCAATACACCTGATAATCTACCCCCCCGTGCCGGACAGTAAACCGGCCCTCAACTTCATCCTCCCGTTCCAGTTTCATGAATACCTGTCGCCGGAAAGAGATTACGGTCCGGAGGGTGCGCCTCCTGAATTTGTGCCTGATGGCAGTTATCTCTGACCGTACTTGCCCCAAGCGGGCCAATGCGGGAAGCAGGTCCTCGTTGGGGATGAAAGGCTGTACGTGACCGAGGACGATGCGTTGTGTGGGAGCTGTCACTAGCTCCATCTGTAAAAAGATGTTCTCCACCGTGATCCCTCTACTGAGGGCCCGATGCACCAACTCATCATTCCTCAGGTAAAACACCGCCTTCCCGAACTCCTTCTCAGCGGCCAAAACACCATCTCTCCCCAACAAGTCCTCCATGGCCTCCGCGCACTTTTCCAGGGTAGTTCCAGTTCGCAAAATACATTGCACCCCGCGTTCAACTTTCACCGTCCGAAACAGGGCGTTGCCCGAGGCCGGAGAGGCAGCCGCCTTTGCATAACTCCCCGAAGGCCTGCGACTCCCTGTAGACTGGTCCGGCATGTTACTTGTGTGTCCGAACCGAGAATGATACGGTGGTGCTGGTTATAAAGTCTCGGAGTGAGTTGAGTAACTGGCGGGAAAAGTTTGTACTCGACGGTACCTTGCTGGCCCAATGCCAGAAATTCCAACGCCAGGAAAGGCTCCGTTAGTCCTGTAGAAACTTCCAGGCCGTGAGAGGTCGAGACGTCCCAAACGACGGTTCAGCTCCAACACCGACCGAGAATCCCGACGATAGAGATGGAAGGAGGTTGCCCCGATGTCAGTGGGGACAAACAACGTCGTTTGCCTCCGGTTTTGGGAGCGAAACTGCTTCACGGCGAGTTGCCAGCCGCCACAGCAGAGTGCTACGCAGTTCGAAGCCGTAAAGGAACCCCGTCCAAACTGACAGAAAAACTCCAAACGAAGCTTCCACTCTAAACCAGCCGCTCACTTAGAAGTTCAAGGGACGTTGGAAACCAATTTCCAAGCCATTCAAGACCTTCATAAAGTAGTTTTTCCCCGATTTCTCCCAGCGCAATCAGAACAGCTCCACTCTGTGTCTGACCCTGGGAGTGTGTGATGGGACGGTGTGGAGGGAGCTTCACTCTGTGTCTGACCCCGGGAGTGTGTGATGGGACGGTGTGGAGGGAGCTTCAGTCTGTTTTTCTACCCCGGGAGTGTGTGATGGGACGGAGTGGAGGGAGTTTCACTCTGTGTCTGACCCCGGAGTGTGTGATGGGATGGTGTGGAATGAGCTTCACTCTGTTTCTGACCCTGGGAATATGTGATGGGACGGTGTGGAGGGAGTTTCACTCTGTGTCTGACCCCGGGAGTCTGTGAGAGGTCGGTGTGGTGGGAGATTCAGTGTGTGTCTGACCCCGGGAGTGTGTGATGGGACGGTGTGGAGGGAGCTTCACTCTGTGTCTGAACCCGGGAGTGTGTGATGGGACGGTGTGGAGGGAGCTTCACTCTGTGTCTGACCCCGGGAGTGTGTGATGGGACGGTGTAGAGGGAGCTTCACTGTGTCTGACCCCGGGAGTGTGTGATGCGACGGTGTGGAGGGAGCTTCACTCTGTGTCTGACCCCGGGAGTGTGTGATGGGACGGAGTAGAGGGAGTTTCACTCTGTGTCTGACCCCGGGAGTGTGTGATGGGACGGAGTAGAGGGAGTTTCACTCTGTGTCTGACCCCGGGAGTGTGTGATTTGACGGTGTGGAGGAAGTTTTACTCTGCGTCTGACCCTGGGAGTCTGTGATTGGACGGTGTGGAGGGAGCTTCAGTCTGTTTTTCTACCCCGGGAGTGTGTGATGGGATGGAGAGGAGGGAGCTTCACTCTGTGTATGACCCCGTTGAGTGTGTGATGGGATGGTGTGGAGAGAGATTCACTCTGTGTCTGACCCCGGGAGTGTGTGTTGGGACGGTCTGGAGGGAGATTCACTCTGTGTCTGACCCCGGGAGTGTGTGATGGGACTGTGTGGAGGGATTTTCACTCTGCGTCTGACCCCGGCAGTGTCTGATGGGACGGTGTGGAGGGAGTTTCACTCTGTGTCTGACCCCGGGAGTGTGTGATGGGACGGTGTGGAGGGAGATTCACTGTGTGTCTGACCCCGGGAGTGTGTGTTGGGATGGTCTGGAGGGAGATTCACTCTGTGTCTGACCCCTGGAGTGTATGATGGGACGGTGTGGAGGGAGCTTCACTCTGTGTCTGACCCCGGGAGTGTGTGATGGGACGGTGTGGAGGGAGCTTCACTCTGTGTCTGACCCCGGGAGTGTGTGATGGGACGGTGTGCACGGAGATTCACTCTGTGTCTGACCCCGGGAGTGTGTGATGGGACGGTGTGTAGGGAGTTTCACTGTGTCTGACCCCGTGAGTGTGTGATGGGACGGTGTGGAGAGAGATTCACTCTGTGTCTGACCCCGGGAGTGTGTGATGGGACGGTGTGCACGGAGATTCACTCTGTGTCTGACCCCGGGAGTGTGTGATGGGACGGTGTGGAGGGAGTTTCACTCTGTCTGACCCCGTGAGTGTGTGATGGGACGGTGTGGAGAGAGATTCACTCTGTGTCTGACCCCGGGAGTGTATGATGGGACGGTGTGGACGGAGTTTCACTCTGTGTCTGACCCCGGGAGTGTGTGATGGGACGGTGTGCACTGAGATTCACTCTGTGTCTGACCCCGGGAGTGTGTGATGGGACGGTGTGTAGGGAGTTTCACTCTGTCTGACCCCGTGAGTGTGTGATGGGACGGTGTGGACGGAGTTTCACTCTGTGTCTGACCCCGGGAGTGTGTGATGGGACAGTGTGGAGGGAGTTTCACTCTGTGTCTGACCCCTGGAGTTTGTGATGGGATGGTGTGGAGAGAGATTCACTCTGTGTCTGACCCCAGGAGTGTGTGATGGGACTGTGTGGTGGGAGATGCACTCTGCGTCTGACCCCGGCAGTGTCTGATGGGACGGTGTGGAGGGAGCTACACTCTGTGTCTGACCCCAGGAGTGTGTGATGGGACGGTGTGGGGGAGATTCACTGTGTGTCTGACCCCAGGAGTGTGTGATGGGACGGTGTGGAGGGAGCTTCACTCTGTGTCTGACCCCGGGAGTGTGTGATGGGACGGTGTGGACGGAGATTCACTCTGTGTCTGACCCCGGGAGTGTGTGATGGGACGGTGTGGAGGGAGCTTCGCTCTGTGTCTGACCCCGGGAGTGTGTGATGGGACGGTGTGGAGGGAGCTTCACTCTGTGTCTGACCCCGGGAGTGTGTGATGGGACAGTGTGCACGGAGATTCACTCTGTGTCTGACCCCGGGAGTGTGTGATGGGACGGTGTGGAGGGAGTTTCACTCTGTCTGACCCCGTGAGTGTGTGATGGGACGGTGTGGAGGGAGATTCACTATGTGTCTGACCCCGGGAGTGTGTGTTGGGACGGTCTGGAGGGAGATTCACTCTGTGTCTGACCCCGGGAGTGTATGATGGGATGGTGTGGAGAGAGATTCACTCTGTGTCTGACCCCGGGAGTGATTGATGGGTCGGTGTGGAGGGAGATTCACTCTGTGTCTGACCCCGGGAGTGTGTGATGGGACGGTGTGGAGGGAGTTTCACTCTGTGTCTGACCCCGGGAGTGTGTGATGGGATGGTGTGGAGAGAGATTCACTCTGTGTCTGACCCCGGGAGTGTGTGATGGGACGGTGTGGAGGGTGATTCACTCTGTGTCTGACCCCGGGAGTGTGTGTTGGGACGGTGTGGAGGTAGATTCACTCTGTGTCTGACCCCATTCAGGGACCCCTTTTTTTTTAATACAAAATCCTTTATTACAAATATCGGTGCTATACAATATATACAAAACAGTGGCAAACACAATTACTGCACTACAAATAGACAATAGACATTACACCAGAATGTTGCCATCCCTATCCACGATGTCGTTTACACCCCGCGGAGCCCAACGGTGTCGAAACTCCTCCAAGGCCGCTGTGGACCGCGCGTGTTCCTTTTCAATAGTTACCCGAGCACGAACATACCCCCTAAACATTGCCAGGCAGTCTGCCCGGGGAGATCCTCCCGCTGCCCGTTTGCAAGACCCACGGATGGCGGATTTTGTCCGCCCCAGGAGCAAGTTGACTAGGACATCCTCATCCCTCCATGCCCCCTTCCTTACTGGATGACCATATATAAACAGGGTGGGACTGAAATGCAGCCAGAAGGCGAGAAGCAGCCCACGCAAATATGCAAAAAGAGGCTGCAGCTTCACGCACTCCATGTACATGTGGTACACGGTCTCCTCCAGCCCGCAGAAGTGGCAGGTGGGTGGGAAGTCCATGTACAAACTGAAAAACTTATTGCAGGGCACCGTTCTATGCAGTACCCTCCAGCCGAGATCCCCCAGGTGCATGGGAAGAACCCCGGCATAAAGGGACTTCCAGTGGGGACCCTCCTCACCTCTGGGTGGAGGGACCGACCGCCATGGCGTGTCGGGACGGTGTGCAAGGGCAAGGAAGTGGAGGATGTGGAGTAGCAGCCCATACAGATACCTCCTACTTGCATCCCTGAATGGGACTGTGGGTATCGATGAGAGACGGCTCAAGTTGTGCGGACACGGCTCCCGGAGAAGATTGCGGGGTCTGGGCCCGACCAGCAGCTCGGCCTGAGTCGGTGCACACAACTGAGCCGCACCGACAGCCACTGAGGTAGGGCAAGGGCCGGCCGGGACCCCGCCCTCCGCCTGAGGAGGGGATTCCCGGCCTGAGGCGACCATGTTCCAGACTCTCAGTAGGTCCTGAGAGAAGCCGGGCAGACTCCGCAAAGCAGCACGGCTGACACCCGCCGGTGGTAGCCGCATGTCTTCATGAAGACAGCAGCCCCTCCGGAGGAAGAAAGTCGCCAACACGTGCCACCTGGGAGGGTGCTCGGCGTACAGGAATCGCTGCAGAGTCCTGAGGCGGAGAGCCGCCAGGTCTCCCCAGAAGGACTCAGGTAGACTCCCAGATAGAGGAGACGTCTAGTGCTCCACTCAAAAGCTCTCATCTCCTCCGGCAGGGAGTTCACCTGCCACTGACCCACTAAGAGTCCGGAACATTTCGCCCAGTTGATCCTGGCGGAGGATGCTGCCGAGAAAATGTCTTGGCACTCGCGCATCCTCCGCAGGTCATTGGGATCTGTCATCATGAGGAGTACATCATCGGCGTAGGCCGAGAGGACGACCTCCATGTCCGGTTCACGCAGAACCAGACCTGTCAGCCTTCGCCGCAGGAGGCTCAGGAATGGCTCGACACAGATCGCGTACAATTGACCGGACATGGGGCATCCCTGACGTACTCCCCTCCTGAAGGGAATGGGTGCTGCCAGTGATCCATTGACCTTAACAAGGCACTCTGCCGCAGAATAGAGGAGCCGAACTCGGGCCACAAAGTGTGGTCCGAGCCCAAAGGCCTGCAGAGTGCCCACCAGGAAACAGTGGTCTACCCGGTCAAACGCCTTCTCCTGGTCAAGAGAAAGAAACGCTGCCGGGGTCCCAGTCTCCTGGTACAGGCGGATCAGGTCCCGTACTAGGTGGACATTGTCCTGGATGGAGCGGCCCGGGACCCAGTCTCCTGGTGCAGGAGGATCAGGTCCCGTACTGGGTGGACATTGTCCTGGATGGAGCGGCCCGGGACCCAGTCTCCTGCTGCAGGAGGATCAGGTCCCGTACTGGGTGGACATTGTCCTGGATGGAGCGCCCCGGGACCCAGTCTCCTGCTGCAGGAGGATCAGGTCCCGTACTGGGTGGACATTGTCCTGGATGGAGCGCCCCGGGACCCAGTCTCCTGGTGCAGGAGGATCAGGTCCCGTACTGGGTGGACATTGTCCTGGATGGAGCGGCCCGGGACCCAGTCTCCTGGTACAGGAGGATCAGGTCCAGTACTAGGTGGACATTGCCCTGGATGGAGCGGCCCGGGACTGTGTAAGATTGGTCAGGATGAATCACCTGTCTCAGTACTGAACCAAGACGGTTGGCCATTGCCCGGGCGAAGATCTTGTAGTCCGCGCACAAGAGGGAGACCGGGCGCCAGTTCTTTAGCAGACGAAGGTCTCCCTTCTTGGGCAGCAGGACCACGACAGCTCGCCGCCATGAGAGGGGCAATTCCCCGGTGGCTAGGCTCTCCCCTAGAACAAGGCTGTAATCGACCCCCAGGACATCCCAAAAAGCCTGATAAAACTCCACACTCAGACCATCTGAGCCAGGGGATTTACCCCTCCGGAGTTGCCGAAGGGCAGCAGACAGCTCCTCCCCAGTCAGGGAGGCGTCCAGACGCGCTGCGTCATCAGGGCTGACCTTTGGCAAATCTTCCCAGACCTCACTGCACGCCCCCGCATTTGACGGATCCGGTGAGAATAAGGACCGATAGAAAGTGCGGACTTCTTCGATAATTTCGTCAGGATCCGTGATGGAGGAGCCATCAGCAGCCAATAGCTCCACCAGCTGCTTTTGAACTCCCCGCCACTTCTCCAACGAGTAGAAGAAGGGTGAGCCGCGGTCCAAATCTTGCAGCATTTGGATCCGCGACCTCACATATGCACCACGGGACTGCTGAAGCTGCAGATTCCTGAGTGCGTCCTTCTTCTCCTGGTATTCCTGCCACGTTTGATGGTCTCCACCGGTCGAACCAAGACGGGACTCTAGGTCAGGCAACGCTCTCTCAAGCCGCTCAATCTCAGAGCCCCGCCTCTTCGTCGACCCCCTAGTGTACTCCCGACATAAAAACCGGATGTGGGCCTTGCCCACATCCCACCACAGCCGTAGGGAGCAGAACTCTCTCCGTCTCTCTCTCCAGGCGGCCCAGAACGCTCGGAATGAATCCCGGAATCGGCTGTCCTCCAGCAGCCGGTTGTTAGTGCCAATACCCGGATCCCACCCTAGGGTGCAGAGGAGTAAATTCCATCCACACAAGGTGATGATCCGAGCACGACACCGGCCGCATGGAGGACGCCGACACGCGGGAGACATAAGCCCGAGAGATATACAGGCGGTCTATCCGGGAACCCCCCTCTCTCGATCTTCTGGAGAAGGCGCTAGAGTCGGGGTGAAGATTCCGCCAGCTGTCCACCAAGTCAAAGGAGCCGACTAGCTCCTTTAACTTTTTCGCTGATGCCGGGTCGCGTTGGAGGCCCGAGCGGTCCTCCACCTCGAGGGTACAGTTGAAGTCTCCCCCGAGGACGACGCAGTCCCCCGGGTCGATGGAACTCAGCAAGGTGGACAGCTGACAGAATAGGCGCGTCTGCAACACCCCGCGCCTCGGAGCGTACACGTTGATAAAATGTAACGGTACTCCATCCAGGCGCACAGCCAGGTGGAGCAGACGGCCGGGCACAACATCTTGGACTCCTACGATTTCTGGCCGGAAGGTTGGGGCCAACAGGATCGCCACCCCACTAGAGTTGGAGCTAAGGTGACTCATGTAGACCCCGCCCTGCCACTCCAGGAGCCAAGCGGACTCGTCCCCCAGGGTGGTATGGGTTTCCTGCAGGAAACTCACCGCGTATCTCCCGTCCCTGAGGACTGAGAGATTGTTATACCAGCACTAGCTTCATGCACAACCACACCACCCACCCCAGGACTGGTGTCTACATCTGGGGATTCAGGGTTAGACACAACTCCCACCCGGATCCCCACCCCTTTCTGGGACTCCCCCTCATCTGCATTCTCTGCTCTCTTGGGGGAACAATCCCATCTCCTCTTCAAGCCGGAGGAGCACACAGGTGCGGAATTCACCGACAGCGCGGTACTCTCCGCTCCTATCGCCCCGTCCAACCGTACGCTTCCCGGAGCCTCCCTCGCCACCTCAGGGCAAATGGGCGTGAGCTCTGCGGTCTCGGGGGCCGACTTCTTCACGTGTTTCGACTTCTTCCTCGCTTTCTTGCCCCGCCCAGACTCCACCCCGTCCCTCGCCTGAACCTCCCCACACGTAGCCCCAGGATCACCCGCCTGAACCACAGGGGTAGGAGCAGACGTAGGAATAGGGGCAGGGTTAGAGACAGGGTCAGGGGCAGGAGCAGGGGTCGGCACAGGTGTTGGAGCAGGGATGGGATCAGGGGCAGAGGTAGCTGGGGCACAAGTTCCCGAAGTGGACTCCCTGGGTTTTCGGGTGCTAGGACAGTCCCTCCGAAAGTGCCCCACCTCCCCGCACGCATGGCACCGTGGGCGCTCAGAGCTCCAATACACCTGATAATCTACCCCCTCGTGCGGGACAGTAAACCGCCCTCAACTTCGTCCTCCTTTTCCAGTTTCATGAATACCTGTTGCCGGAAAGAGATTACGGTCCGGAGGGTGCGTCTCCTTAATTTGTGCCTGATGGCAGTTATCCCTGACCGTACTTGCCCCAAGCGGGCCAATGCGGGAAGCAGGTCCTCGTTGGGGATGAAAGGCTGTACGTGACCGAGGACGATGCGTTGTGTGGGAGCTGTCACTAGCTCCATCTGTAAAAAGATGTTCTCCACCGTGATCCCTCTACTGATGGCCCGATGCACCAACTCATCATTCCTCAGGTAAAACACCGCCTTCCCGAACTCCTTCTCAGCGGCCAAAACACCATCTCTCCCCAACAAGTCCTCCATGGCCTCCGCGCACTTTTCCAGGGTAGTTCCAGTTCGCAAAATACATTGCACCCCGCGTTCAACTTTCACCGTCCGAAACCGAGGCCGGAGAGGCAGCCGCCTTTGCATAACTCCCCGAAGGCCTGCGACTCCCCGCAGACTGGTCCGGCATGTTACTTATGTGTCCGAACCGAGAATGATACGGTGGTGCTGGTTATAGTGTCCTGGAGCGAGTTGAGTAACTGGCGGGAAAAGTTTGTACTCGACGGTACCTTGCTGGCTCCGCGCCAGAAATTCCAACGCCAGGAAAGGCTCCGTTAGTACTGTAGAAACTTCCAGGCAGTGAGAGGTCGAGATGTCTCAAACGACAGTTCAGCTCCAACACTGACCGAGAATCCCGACGATAGAGATGGAAGGAGGTTGCCCCGATGTCACTGGGGACAAACAACGTCGTTTGCTTCCGGTTTTGGGAGCGAAACTGCTTCACGGCGAGTTGCCAGCCTCCACAGCAGGGTGATACGCAGTTCGAAGCCGTCAACAAACACCGTCCAAACTGGCAGAAAAACTCCAAACGAAGCTTCCACTCTAAACCAGCGGCTCACTTAGATGTTCAAGGGACGTTGCAAACCAATTTCCAAGTAATTCAAGACCTTCATACAGCAGTTTTTCCCCGTTTTCTCCCAGCGCAATCAGAACATCTTCACTCTGTGTCTGACCCGTGGGGTGTGTGATGGGACAGTGTGGAGGGAGATTCACTCTGTGTCTGACCCCAGGAGAGTGTGATGGGACGGAGTGGAGGGAGATTCACCTCTCATATTGATCCACATCCCTCCATTCTGATTGCTACATTAATGTACATTTGTTCTGACTATGCATCCCACTTAAATATTCCAATCCACGGATTCACGATCCATACACTGAGAACTCCATCCTGTCAAAATTCAAGACAAGCCCACGGACCGGATGCAGAGTGAATATCCAGACACAGATCTGTGGGGATTCAGGATTCGAACGTTGGAATGGAAATAGACAGAATTGAATTCAGGTTCACAGAGATATACTCGAGTTCGATAGGATGTGATGGTGTGGAGGGAGTTTCACTCTGTGCCTGACTCCGGGAGTGTGTGATGGGACGGTGTGGAGGGAGATTCACTCTGTGTCTGAGTCCGGGACTGTGTGAAGGGACGCTGTGGAGGGAGCTACACTCTGTGTCTGAGTCCGGGAGTGTGTGATGGGACAGTGTGGAGGGAGATTCACTCTGTGTCTGACCCCGGCAATGTGTGATGGGACGGTGTGGAGGGAGATTCACTCTGTGTCTGACCCCGAGAGTGTTTGATAGGACGGTGTGGAGGGAGATTCACTCTGTGTCTGACCCCGGGAGTGTGTGACAGGACATTGTGGAGGGAGATTCACTCTGTGCCTGACTCCGGGAGTGTGCGATGGGACGGTGTGGAGGGAGTTTCACTCTGTGTCTGACCCCGGGAGTGTGTGATGGGACGGTGTGGAGGGGGTTTCACTCTGTGTATAACCCAGGGAATGTGTGATGGTATGGTGTGGAGGGAGCTTCAGTCCCTGTCTTACTCCGGGAGTGTGTGATGGGACAGAGTGGAGGGAGCTTCAGTCTGTGTCTGACCCAGTGAGTGTGTGATGGGAAAGTGTGGAGGGAGATTCACTCTGTGTCTGACCCCGGGAGTGTGTGATGGGACGGTGTGGAGGGAGATTCACTCTGTGTCTGACCCCGGGAGTGTGTGGTGGGATGGTGTGGAGGGAGATTCACTCTATCTGACCCCGGGAGTGTGTGATGGGACGGTGTGGAGGGAGCTTCGCTCTGTGTCTGACCCTGGGAGTTTCGGATGAGAAGGTGTGGAGGGAGATTCACTGTGTCTGACCCCAGGGTGTGTGTGATGGGACGGTGTGGAGGGAGATTCACTCTGTGTCTGACCCCGGGAGTGTGTGATGGGACGGTGTGGAGGGAGTTTCACTGTGTCTGACCCCAGGGTGTGTGTGATGGGACGGTGTGGAGGGACATTCACTCTGTGTCTGACCCCGGGAGTGTGTGATGGGACGGTGTGGAGGCAGATTCACTCTGTGTCTGACCCCGGGAGTGTGTGATGGGACGGTGTGGAGGGAGATTCACTCTGTGTCTGACCCTGGGAGTTTCGGATGAGATGGTGTGGAGGGAGATTCACTCTGTGTCTGACCACAGGAGTGTGTGATGGGACGGTGTGGAGGGAGATTCACTCTGTGTCTGACCCCGAGAGTGTTTGATAGGACGGTGTGGAGGGAGATTCACTCTGTGTCTGACCCCGGGAGTGTGTGACAGGACATTGTGGAGGGAGATTCACTCTGTGCCTGACTCCGGGAGTGTGCGATGGGACGGTGTGGAGGGAGTTTCACTCTGTGTCTGACCCCGGGAGAGTGTGATGGGACGGTGTGGAGGGAGTTTCACTCTGTGTCTGACCCCGGGAGTGTGTGATGGGACGGTGTGGAGGGGGTTTCACTCTGTGTCTAACCCAGGGAATGTGTGATGGGATGGTGTGGAGGGAGCTTCAGTCCCTGTCTTACTCCGGGAGTGTGTGATGGGACAGAGTGGAGGGAGCTTCACTCTGTGTCTGACCCCGGGAGTGTGTGATGGGACGGTGTGGAGGGAGATTCACTCTGTGTCTGACCCCGGGAGTGTGTGGTGGGATGGTGTGGAGGGAGATTCACTCTATCTGACCCCGGGAGTGTGTGATGGGACGGTGTGGAGGGAGCTTTGCTCTGTGTCTGACCCTGGGAGTTTCGGATGAGACGGTGTGGAGGGAGATTCACTCTGTGTCTGACCCCGGGAGTGTGTGATGGGACGGTGTGGAGGGGGTTTCACTCTGTGTTTAACCCAGGGAATATGTGATGGGATGGTGTGGAGGGAGCTTCAGTCCCTGTCTTACTCCGGGAGTGTGTGATGGGACAGAGTGGAGGGAGCTTCACTCTGTGTCTGACCCAGTGAGTGTGTGATGGGAAAGTGTGGAGGGAGATTCACTCTGTGTCTGACCCCGGGAGTGTGTGATGGGACGGTGTGGAGGGAGATTCACTCTGTGTCTGACCCCGGGAGTGTGTGGTGGGATGGTGTGGAGGGAGATTCACTCTATCTGACCCCGGGAGTGTGTGATGGGAAGGTGTGGAGGGAGCTTCGCTCTGTGTCTGACCCTGGGAGTTTCGGTTGAGACGGTGTGGAGGGAGATTCACTCTGTGTCTGACCCCAGGGTGTGTGTGATGGGACGGTGTGGAGGGAGATTCACTCTGTGTCTGACCACAGGAGTGTGTGATGGGACGGTGTGGAGGGAGATTCACTCTGTGTCTGACCCCGGGAGTGTTTGATAGGACGGTGTGGAGGCAGATTCACTCCGTGTCTGACCCCGGGAGTGTGTGATGGGACGGTGTGGAGGGAGATTCACTCTGTGTCTGACCCTGGGAGTTTCGGATGAGACGGTGTGGAGGGAGATTCACTCTGTGTCTGACCCCAGGGTGTGTGTGATGGGACGGTGTGGAGGGAGATTCACTCTGTGTCTGACCACAGGAGTGTGTGATGGGACGGTGTGGAGGGAGATTCACTCGGTGTCTGAGTCCGGGACTGTGTGAAGGAACGCTGTGGAGGGAGCTACACTCTGTGTCTGAGTCCGGGAGTGTGTGATGGGACAGTGTGGAGGGAGATTCACTCTTGTGTCTGACCCCGGCAATGTGTGATGGGACGGTGTGGAGGGAGATTCACTCTGTGTCTGACCACAGGAGTGTGTGATGGGACGGTGTGGAGGGAGATTCACTCTGTGTCTGACCCCGGGAGTGTTTGATAGGACGGTGTGGAGGGAGATTCACTCTGTGTCTGACCCCGGGAGTGTGTGACGGGACATTGTGGAGGGAGATTCACTCTGTGCCTGACTCCGGGAGTGTGCGATGGGACGGTGTGGAGGGAGTTTCACTCTGTGTCTGACCCCGGGAGTGTGTGATGGGACGGTGTGGAGGGAGATTCACTATGTGTCTGACCCCGGGAGGGTGTGTTGGGACGGTCTGGAGGGAGATTCACTATGTGTCTGACCCCGGGAGTGTGTGTTGGGACGGTCTGGAGGGAGATTCACTCTGTGTCTGACCCCGGGAGTGTATGATGGGATGGTGTGGAGAGAGATTCACTCTGTGTCTGACCCCGGGAGTGATTGATGGGTCGGTGTGGAGGGAGATTCACTCTGTGTCTGACCCCGGGAGTGTGTGATGGGACGGTGTGGAGGGAGTTTCACTCTGTGTCTGACCCCGGGAGTGTGTGATGGGATGGTGTGGAGAGAGATTCACTCTGTGTCTGACCCCGGGAGTGTGTGATGGGACGGTGTGGAGGGAGATTCACTCTGTGTCTGACCCCGGGAGTGTGTGTTGGGACGGTGTGGAGGTAGATTCACTCTGTGTCTGACCCCATTCAGGGACCCCTTTTTTTTTAATACAAAATCCTTTATTACAAATATCGGTGCTATACAATATATACAAAACAGTGGCAAACACAATTACTGCACTACAAATAGACAATAGACATTACACCAGAATGTTGCCATCCCTATCCACGATGTCGTTTACACCCCGCGGAGCCCAACGGTGTCGAAACTCCTCCAAGGCCGCTGTGGACCGCGCGTGTTCCTTTTCAATAGTTACCCGAGCACGAACATACCCCCTAAACATTGCCAGGCAGTCTGCCCGGGGAGATCCTCCCGCTGCCCGTTTGCAAGACCCACGGATGGCGGATTTTGTCCGCCCCAGGAGCAAGTTGACTAGGACATCCTCATCCCTCCATGCCCCCTTCCTTACTGGATGACCATATATAAACAGGGTGGGACTGAAATGCAGCCAGAAGGCGAGAAGCAGCCCACGCAAATATGCAAAAAGAGGCTGCAGCTTCACGCACTCCATGTACATGTGGTACACGGTCTCCTCCAGCCCGCAGAAGTGGCAGGTGGGTGGGAAGTCCATGTACAAACTGAAAAACTTATTGCAGGGCACCGTTCTATGCAGTACCCTCCAGCCGAGATCCCCCAGGTGCATGGGAAGAACCCCGGCATAAAGGGACTTCCAGTGGGGACCCTCCTCACCTCTGGGTGGAGGGACCGACCGCCATGGCGTGTCGGGACGGTGTGCAAGGGCAAGGAAGTGGAGGATGTGGAGTAGCAGCCCATACAGATACCTCCTACTTGCATCCCTGAATGGGACTGTGGGTATCGATGAGAGACGGCTCAAGTTGTGCGGACACGGCTCCCGGAGAAGATTGCGGGGTCTGGGCCCGACCAGCAGCTCGGCCTGAGTCGGTGCACACAACTGAGCCGCACCGACAGCCACTGAGGTAGGGCAAGGGCCGGCCGGGACCCCGCCCTCCGCCTGAGGAGGGGATTCCCGGCCTGAGGCGACCATGTTCCAGACTCTCAGTAGGTCCTGAGAGAAGCCGGGCAGACTCCGCAAAGCAGCACGGCTGACACCCGCCGGTGGTAGCCGCATGTCTTCATGAAGACAGCAGCCCCTCCGGAGGAAGAAAGTCGCCAACACGTGCCACCTGGGAGGGTGCTCGGCGTACAGGAATCGCTGCAGAGTCCTGAGGCGGAGAGCCGCCAGGTCTCCCCAGAAGGACTCAGGTAGACTCCCAGATAGAGGAGACGTCTAGTGCTCCACTCAAAAGCTCTCATCTCCTCCGGCAGGGAGTTCACCTGCCACTGACCCACTAAGAGTCCGGAACATTTCGCCCAGTTGATCCTGGCGGAGGATGCTGCCGAGAAAACTTCTTGGCACTCGCGCATCCTCCGCAGGTCATTGGGATCTGTCATCATGAGGAGTACATCATCGGCGTAGGCCGAGAGGACGACCTCCATGTCCGGTTCACGCAGAACCAGACCTGTCAGCCTTCGCCGCAGGAGGCTCAGGAATGGCTCGACACAGATCGCGTACAATTGACCGGACATGGGGCATCCCTGACGTACTCCCCTCCTGAAGGGAATGGGTGCTGCCAGTGATCCATTGACCTTAACAAGGCACTCTGCCGCAGAATAGAGGAGCCGAACTCGGGCCACAAAGTGTGGTCCGAGCCCAAAGGCCTGCAGAGTGCCCACCAGGAAACAGTGGTCTACCCGGTCAAACGCCTTCTCCTGGTCAAGAGAAAGAAACGCTGCCGGGGTCCCAGTCTCCTGGTACAGGCGGATCAGGTCCCGTACTAGGTGGACATTGTCCTGGATGGAGTGGCCCGGGACCCAGTCTCCTGGTGCAGGTGGATCAGGTCCCGTACTGGGTGGACATTGTCCTGGATGGAGCGCCCCGGGACCCAGTCTCCTGCTGCAGGAGGATCAGGTCCCGTACTAGGTGGACATTGTCCTGGATGGAGCGGCCCGGGACTGTGTAAGATTGGTCAGTACTGAACCAAGACGGTTGGCCATTGCCCGGGCGAAGATCTTGTAGTCCGCGCACAAGAGGGAGACCGGGCGCCAGTTCTTTAGCAGGCGAAGGTCTCCCTTCTTGGGCAGCAGGACCACGACAGCTCGCCGCCATGAGAGGGGCAATTCCCCGGTGGCTAGGCTCTCCCCTAGAACAAGGCTGTAATCGACCCCCAGGACATCCCAAAAAGCCTGATAAAACTCCACACTCAGACCATCTAAGCCAGGGGATTTACCCCTCCGGAGTTGCCGAAGGGCAGCAGACAGCTCCTCCCCAGTCAGGGAGGCGTCCAGACGCGCTGCGTCATCAGGGCTGACCTTTGGCAAATCTTCCCAGACCTCACTGCACGCCCCCGCATTTGACGGATCCGGTGAGAATAAGGACCGATAGAAAGTGCGGACTTCTTCGATAATTTCGTCAGGATCCGTGATGGAGGAGCCATCAGCAGCCAATAGCTCCACCAGCTGCTTTTGAACTCCCCGCCACTTCTCCAACGAGTAGAAGAAGGGTGAGCCGCGGTCCAAATCTTGCAGCATTTGGATCCGCGACCTCACATATGCACCACGGGACTGCTGAAGCTGCAGATTCCTGAGTGCGTCCTTCTTCTCCTGGTATTCCTGCCACGTTTGATGGTCTCCACCGGTCGAACCAAGACGGGACTCTAGGTCAGGCAACGCTCTCTCAAGCCGCTCAATCTCAGAGCCCCGCCTCTTCGTCGACCCCCTAGTGTACTCCCGACATAAAAACCGGATGTGGGCCTTGCCCACATCCCACCACAGCCGTAGGGAGCCAAACTCTCTCCGTCTCTCTCTCCAGGCGGCCCAGAACGCTCGGAATGAATCCCGGAATCGGCTGTCCTCCAGCAGCCGGTTGTTAGTGCCAATACCCGGATCCCACCCTAGGGTGCAGAGGAGTAAATTCCATCCACACAAGGTGATGATCCGAGCACGACACCGGCCGCATGGAGGAAGCCGACACGCGGGAGACATAAGCCCGAGAGATATACAGGCGGTCTATCCGGGAACCCCCCTCTCTCGATCTTCTGGAGAAGGCGCTAGAGTCGGGGTGAAGATTCCGCCAGCTGTCCACCAAGTCAAAGGAGCCGAATAGCTCCTTTAACTTTTTCGCTGATGCCGGGTCGCGTTGGAGGCCCGAGCGGTCCTCCACCTCGAGGGTACAGTTGAAGTCTCCCCCGAGGACGACGCAGTCCCCCGGGTCGATGGAACTCAGCAAGGTGGACAGCTGACAGAATAGGCGCGTCTGCATCACCCCGCGCCTCGGAGCGTACACGTTGATAAAATGTAACGGTACTCCATCCAGGCGCACAGCCAGGTGGAGCAGACGGCCGGGCACAACATCTTGGACTCCTACGATTTCTGGCCGGAAGGTTGGGGCCAACAGGATCGCCACCCCACTAGAGTTGGAGCTAAGGTGACTCATGTAGACCCCGCCCTGCCACTCCAGGAGCCAAGCGGACTCGTCCCCCAGGGTGGTATGGGTTTCCTGCAGGAAACTCACCGCGTATCTCCCGTCCCTGAGGACTGAGAGATTGTTATACCAGCACTAGCTTCATGCACAACCACACCACCCACCCCAGGACTGGTGTCTACATCTGGGGATTCAGGGTTAGACACAACTCCCACCCGGATCCCCACCCCTTTCTGGGACTCCCCCTCATCTGCATTCTCTGCTCTCTTGGGGGAACAATCCCATCTCCTCTTCAAGCCGGAGGAGCACACAGGTGCGGAATTCACCGACAGCGCGGTACTCTCCGCTCCTATCGCCCCGTCCAACCGTACTCTTCCCCGAGTCTCCCCCTCCACCTCAGGGCAAATGGGCGTGAGCTCTGCGGTCTCGGGGGCCGACTTCTTCACGTGTTTCGACTTCTTCCTCGCTTTCTTGCCCCGCCCAGACTCCACCCCGTCCCTCGCCTGAACCTCCCCACACGTAGCCCCAGGATCACCCGCCTGAACCACAGGGGTAGGAGCAGACGTAGGAATAGGGGCAGGGTTAGAGACAGGGTCAGGGGCAGGAGCAGGGGTCGGCACAGGTGTTGGAGCAGGGATGGGATCAGGGGCAGAGGTAGCTGGGGCACAAGTTCCCGAAGTGGACTCCCTGGGTTTTCGGGTGCTAGGACAGTCCCTCCGAAAGTGCCCCACCTCCCCGCACGCATGGCACCGTGGGCGCTCAGAGCTCCAATACACCTGATAATCTACCCCCTCGTGCGGGACAGTAAACCGCCCTCAACTTCATCCTCCCGTTCCAGTTTCATGAATACCTGTCGCCGGAAAGAGATTACGGTCCGGAGGGTGCGCCTCCTGAATTTGTGCCTGATGGCAGTTATCTCTGACCGTACTTGCCCCAAGCGGGCCAATGCGGGAAGCAGGTCCTCGTTGGGGATGAAAGGCTGTACGTGACCGAGGACGATGCGTTGTGTGGGAGCTGTCACTAGCTCCATCTGTAAAAAGATGTTCTCCACCGTGATCCTTCTACTGAGGGCCCGATGCACCAACTCATCATTCCTCAGGTAAAACACCGCCTTCCCGAACTCCTTCTCAGCGGCCAAAACACCATCTCTCCCCAACAAGTCCTCCATGGCCTCCGCGCACTTTTCCAGGGTAGTTCCAGTTCGCAAAATACATTGCACCCCGCGTTCAACTTTCACCGTCCGAAACCGAGGCCGGAGAGGCAGCCGCCTTTGCATAACTCCCCGAAGGCCTGCGACTCCCCGCAGACTGGTCCGGCATGTTACTTATGTGTCCGAACCGAGAATGATACGGTGGTGCTGGTTATAGTGTCCTGGAGCGAGTTGAGTAACTGGCGGGAAAAGTTTGTACTCGACGGTACCTTGCTGGCTCCGCGCCAGAAATTCCAACGCCAGGAAAGGCTCCGTTAGTCCTGTAGAAACTTCCAGGCAGTGAGAGGTCGAGATGTCTCAAACGACAGTTCAGCTCCAACACTGACCGAGAATCCCGACGATAGAGATGGAAGGAGGTTGCCCCGATGTCACTGGGGACAAACAACGTCGTTTGCTTCCGGTTTTGGGAGCGAAACTGCTTCACGGCGAGTTGCCAGCCTCCACAGCAGGGTGATACGCAGTTCGAAGCCGTCAACAAACCCCGTCCAAACTGGCAGAAAAACTCCAAACGAAGCTTCCACTCTAAACCAGCGGCTCACTTAGATGTTCAAGGGACGTTGCAAACCAATTTCCAAGTAATTCAAGACCTTCATACAGCAGTTTTTCCCCGTTTTCTCCCAGCGCAATCAGAACATCTTCACTCTGTGTCTGACCCGTGGGGTGTGTGATGGGACAGTGTGGAGGGAGATTCACTCTGTGTCTGACCCCAGGAGAGTGTGATGGGACGGAGTGGAGGGAGATTCACCTCTCATATTGATCCACATCCCTCCATTCTGATTGCTACATTAATGTACATTTGTTCTGACTATGCATCCCACTTAAATATTCCAATCCACGGATTCACGATCCATACACTGAGAACTCCATCCTGTCAAAATTCAAGACAAGCCCACGGACCGGATGCAGAGTGAATATCCAGACACAGATCTGTGGGGATTCAGGATTCGAACGTTGGAATGGAAATAGACAGAATTGAATTCAGGTTCACAGAGATATACTCGAGTTCGATAGGATGTGATGGTGTGGAGGGAGTTTCACTCTGTGCCTGACTCCGGGAGTGTGTGATGGGACGGTGTGGAGGGAGATTCACTCTGTGTCTGAGTCCGGGACTGTGTGAAGGGACGCTGTGGAGGGAGCTACACTCTGTGTCTGAGTCCGGGAGTGTGTGATGGGACAGTGTGGAGGGAGATTCACTCTGTGTCTGACCCCGGCAATGTGTGATGGGACGGTGTGGAGGGAGATTCACTCTGTGTCTGACCACAGGAGTGTGTGATGGGACGGTGTGGAGGGAGATTCACTCTGTGTCTGACCCCGGGAGTGTGTGACAGGACATTGTGGAGGGAGATTCACTCTGTGTCTGACCCCGGGAGTGTGTGACAGGACATTGTGGAGGGAGATTCACTCTGTGCCTGACTCCGGGAGTGTGCGATGGGACGGTGTGGAGGGAGTTTCACTCTGTGTCTGACCCCGGGAGTGTGTGATGGGACGGTGTGGAGGGGGTTTCACTCTGTGTCTAACCCAGGGAATGTGTGATGGGATGGTGTGGAGGGAGCTTCAGTCCCTGTCTTACTCCGGGAGTGTGTGATGGGACAGAGTGGAGGGAGCTTCACTCTGTGTCTGACCCAGTGAGTGTGTGATGGGAAAGTGTGGAGGGAGATTCACTCTGTGTCTGACCCCGGGAGTGTGTGATGGGACGGTGTGGAGGGAGATTCACTCTGTGTCTGACCCCGGGAGTGTGTGGTGGGATGGTGTGGAGGGAGATTCACTCTATCTGACCCCGGGAGTGTGTGATGGGACGGTGTGGAGGGAGCTTCGCTCTGTGTCTGACCCTGGGAGTTTCGGATGAGACGGTGTGGAGGGAGATTCACTGTGTCTGACCCCAGGGTGTGTGTGATGGGACGGTGTGGAGGGAGATTCACTCTGTGTCTGACCCCGGGAGTGTGTGATGGGACGGTGTGGAGGCAGATTCACTCTGTGTCTGACCCCGGGAGTGTGTGATGGGACGGTGTGGAGGGAGATTCACTCTGTGTCTGACCCTGGGAGTTTCGGATGAGATGGTGTGGAGGGAGATTCACTCTGTGTCTGACCACAGGTGTGTGTGATGGGACGGTGTGGAGGGAGCTTCACTCTGTGTCTGACCCCGGGAGTGTGTGATGGGACGGTGTGGAGGGAGATTCACTCTGTGTCTGACCCCGAGAGTGTTTGATAGGACGGTGTGGAGGGAGTTTCACTCTGTGTCTGACCCCGGGAGTGTGTGATGGGACGGTGTGGAGGGAGTTTCACTCTGTGTCTGACCCCGGGAGTGTGTGATGGGACGGTGTGGAGGGGGTTTCACTCTGTGTCTAACCCAGGGAATGTGTGATGGGAAGGTGTGGAGGGAGCTTCAGTCCCTGTCTTACTCCGGGAGTGTGTGATGGGACAGAGTGGAGGGAGCTTCACTGTGTCTGACCCCGGGAGTGTGTGATGGGACGGTGTGGAGGGAGATTCACTCTGTGTCTGACCCCGGGAGTGTGTGGTGGGATGGTGTGGAGGGAGATTCACTCTATCTGACCCCGGGAGTGTGTGATGGGAAGGTGTGGAGGGAGCTTCGCTCTGTGTCTGACCCTGGGAGTTTCGGATGAGACGGTGTGGAGGGAGATTCACTCTGTGTCTGACCCCGGGAGTGTGTGATGGGACGGTGTGGACGGGGTTTCACTCTGTGTTTAACCCAGGGAATGTGTGATGGGATGGTGTGGAGGGAGCTTCAGTCCCTGTCTTACTCCGGGAGTGTGTGATGGGACAGAGTGGAGGGAGCTTCACTCTGTGTCTGACCCAGTGAGTGTGTGATGGGAAAGTGTGGAGGGAGATTCACTCTGTGTCTGACCCCGGGAGTGTGTGATGGGACGGTGTGGAGGGAGATTCACTCTGTGTCTGACCCCGGGAGTGTGTGGTGGGATGGTGTGGAGGGAGATTCACTCTATCTGACCCCGGGAGTGTGTGATGGGACGGTGTGGAGGGAGCTTCGCTCTGTGTCTGACCCTGGGAGTTTCGGTTGAGACGGTGTGGAGGGAGATTCACTCTGTGTCTGACCCCAGGGTGTGTGTGATGGGACGGTGTGGAGGGAGATTCACTCTGTGTCTGACCCCAGGGTGTGTGTGATGGGACGGTGTGGAGGGAGATTCACTCTGTGTCTGACCACAGGAGTGTGTGATGGGACGGTGTGGAGGGAGATTCACTCTGAGTCTGACCCTGGGAGTGTGTGATGGGACGGTGTGGAGGGAGATTCACTCTGTGTCTGACCCTGGGAGTTTTGGATGAGACGGTGTGGAGGGAGATTCACTCTGTGCCTGACTCCGGGAGTGTGCGATGGGACGGTGTGGAGGGAGTTTCACTCTGTGTCTGACCCCGGGAGTGTGTGATGGGACGGTGTGGAGGGAGTTTCACTCTGTGTCTGACCCCGGGAGTGTGTGATGGGACGGTGTGGAGGGGGTTTCACTCTGTGTCTAACCCAGGGAATGTGTGATGGGAAGGTGTGGAGGGAGCTTCAGTCCCTGTCTTACTCCGGGAGTGTGTGATGGGACAGAGTGGAGGGAGCTTCACTGTGTCTGACCCCGGGAGTGTGTGATGGGACGGTGTGGAGGGAGATTCACTCTGTGTCTGACCCCGGGAGTGTGTGGTGGGATGGTGTGGAGGGAGATTCACTCTATCTGACCCCGGGAGTGTGTGATGGGAAGGTGTGGAGGGAGCTTCGCTCTGTGTCTGACCCTGGGAGTTTCGGATGAGACGGTGTGGAGGGAGATTCACTCTGTGTCTGACCCCGGGAGTGTGTGATGGGACGGTGCGGAGGGGGTTTCACTCTGTGTTTAACCCAGGGAATGTGTGATGGGATAGTGTGGAGGGAGCTTCAGTCCCTGTCTTACTCCGGGAGTGTGTGATGGGACAGAGTGGAGGGAGCTTCACTCTGTGTCTGACCCAGTGAGTGTGTGATGGGAAAGTGTGGAGGGAGATTCACTCTGTGTCTGACCCCGGGAGTGTGTGATGGGACGGTGTGGAGGGAGATTCACTCTGTGTCTGACCCCGGGAGTGTGTGGTGGGATGGTGTGGAGGGAGATTCACTCTATCTGACCCCGGGAGTGTGTGATGGGACGGTGTGGAGGGAGCTTCGCTCTGTGTCTGACCCTGGGAGTTTCGGTTGAGACGGTGTGGAGGGAGATTCACTCTGTGTCTGACCCCAGGGTGTGTGTGATGGGACGGTGTGGAGGGAGATTCACTCTGTGTCTGACCCCAGGGTGTGTGTGATGGGACGGTGTGGAGGGAGATTCACTCTGTGTCTGACCACAGGAGTGTGTGATGGGACGGTGTGGAGGGAGATTCACTCTGAGTCTGACCCTGGGAGTGTGTGATGGGACGGTGTGGAGGGAGATTCACTCTGTGTCTGACCCTGGGAGTTTTGGATGAGACGGTGTGGAGGGAGATTCACTCTGTGTCTGACCCCAGGGTGTGTGTGATGGGACGGTGTGGAGGGAGATTCACTCTGTGTCTGACCACAGGAATGTGTGATGGGACGGTGTGGAGGGAGATTCACTCGGTGTCTGAGTCCGGGACTGTGTGAAGGGACGCTGTGGAGGGAGCTACACTCTGTGTCTGAGTCCGGGAGTGTGTGATAGGACAGTGTGGAGGGAGATTCACTCTGTGTCTGACCCCGGCAATGTGTGATGGGACGGTGTGGAGGGAGATTCACTCTGTGTCTGACCACAGGAGTGTGTGATGGGACGGTGTGGAGGGAGATTCACTCTGTGTCTGACCCCGGGAGTGTTTGATAGGACGGTGTGGAGGGAGATTCACTCTGTGTCTGACCCCGGGAGTGTGTGACGGGACATTGTGGAGGGAGATTCACTCTGTGCCTGACTCCGGGAGTGTGCGATGGGACGGTGTGGAGGGAGTTTCACTCTGTGTCTGACCCCGGGAGTGTGTGATGGGACGGTGTGGAGGGAGTTTCACTCTGTGTCTAACCCAGGGAATGTGTGATGGGATGGTGTGGAGGGAGCTTCAGTCCCTGTCTTACTCCGGGAGTGTGTGATGGGACAGAGTGGAGGGAGCTTCACTCTGTGTCTGACCCAGTGAGTGTGTGATGGGAAAGTGTGGAGGGAGTTTCACTCTGTGTCTGACCCCGGGAGTGTGAGATGGGACGGTGTGGAGGGGGTTTCACTCTGTGTCTAACCCAGGGAATGTGTGATGGGATGGTGTGGAGGGAGCTTCAGTCCCTGTCTTACTCCGGGAGTGTGTAATGGGACAGAGTGTAGGGAGCTTCACTCTGTGTCTGACCCAGTGAGTTTGTGATGGGAAAGTGTGGAGGGAGATTCACTCTGTGTCTGACCCCGGGAGTGTGTGATGGGACGGTGTGGAGACAGATTCACTCTGTGTCTGACCCCGGGAGTGTGTGGTGGGATGGTGTGGAGGGAGATTCACTCTATCTGACCCCGGGAGTGTGTGATGGGACGGTGTGGAGGGAGCTTCGCTCTGTGTCTGACCCCGGGAGTGTGTGATGGGACAGTGTGGAGGGAGATTCACCCTGAGTCTGACCCCGGTAGTGTGTGATGGGACGGTGTGGAGGCAGATTCACTCTGTGTCTGACCCCGGGAGTGTGTGATGGGACGGTGTGGAGGGAGATTCACTCTGTGTCTGACCCTGGGAGTTTCGGATGAGACGGTGTGGAGGGAGATTCACTCTGTGTCTGACCCCAGGGTGTGTGTGATGGGACGGTGTGGAGGGAGATTCACTCTGTGTCTGACCACAGGAGTGTGTGATGGGACGGTGTGCAGGGAGATTCACTCTGTGTCTGACCCCGGGACTGTTTGATAGGACGGTGTGGAGGGAGATTCACTCTGTGTCTGACCCTGGGAGTGTGTGATGGGACGGTGTGAAGGGAGATTCACTCTGTGTCTGACCACAGGAGTGTGTGATGGGACGGTGTGGAGGGAGATTCACTCTGTGTCTGACCCTGGGAGTGTTTGATAGGACGGTGTGGAGGGAGATTCTCTCTGTGTCTGACCCCGGGAGTGTGTGATGGGACGGTGTGGAGGGAGATTCACTCTGTGTCTGACCCTGGGAGTGTTTGATAGGACGGTGTGGAGGGAGATTCACTCTGTGTCTGACCCCGGGAGTGTGTGACGGGACGGTGTGGAGGCAGATTCACTCCGTGTCTGACCCCGGGAGTATGTGATGGGACGGTGTGGAGGCAGATTCACTCCGTGTCTGACCCCGGGAGTGTGTGATGGGACGGTGTGGAGGGAGATTCACTCTGTGTCTGACCACAGGAGTGTGTGATGGGACGGTGTGGAGGGAGATTCACTCTGTGTCTGACCCCGGGAGTGTTTGATAGGACGGTGTGGAGGGAGATTCACTCTGTGTCTGACCCCGGGAGTGTGTGACGGGACATTGTGGAGGGAGATTCACTCTGTGCCTGACTCCGGGAGTGTGCGATGGGACGGTGTGGAGGGAGTTTCACTCTGTGTCTGACCCCGGGAGTGTGTGATGGGACGGTGTGGAGGGAGTTTCACTCTGTGTCTAACCCAGGGAATGTGTGATGGGATGGTGTGGAGGGAGCTTCAGTCCCTGTCTTACTCCGGGAGTGTGTGATGGGACAGAGTGGAGGGAGCTTCACTCTGTGTCTGACCCAGTGAGTGTGTGATGGGAAAGTGTGGAGGGAGTTTCACTCTGTGTCTGACCCCGGGAGTGTGAGATGGGACGGTGTGGAGGGGGTTTCACTCTGTGTCTAACCCAGGGAATGTGTGATGGGATGGTGTGGAGGGAGCTTCAGTCCCTGTCTTACTCCGGGAGTGTGTAATGGGACAGAGTGTAGGGAGCTTCACTCTGTGTCTGACCCAGTGAGTTTGTGATGGGAAAGTGTGGAGGGAGATTCACTCTGTGTCTGACCCCGGGAGTGTGTGATGGGACGGTGTGGAGACAGATTCACTCTGTGTCTGACCCCGGGAGTGTGTGGTGGGATGGTGTGGAGGGAGATTCACTCTATCTGACCCCGGGAGTGTGTGATGGGACGGTGTGGAGGGAGCTTCGCTCTGTGTCTGACCCCGGGAGTGTGTGATGGGACAGTGTGGAGGGAGATTCACCCTGAGTCTGACCCCGGTAGTGTGTGATGGGACGGTGTGGAGGCAGATTCACTCTGTGTCTGACCCCGGGAGTGTGTGATGGGACGGTGTGGAGGGAGATTCACTCTGTGTCTGACCCTGGGAGTTTCGGATGAGACGGTGTGGAGGGAGATTCACTCTGTGTCTGACCCCAGGGTGTGTGTGATGGGACGGTGTGGAGGGAGATTCACTCTGTGTCTGACCACAGGAGTGTGTGATGGGACGGTGTGCAGGGAGATTCACTCTGTGTCTGACCCCGGGAGTGTTTGATAGGACGGTGTGGAGGGAGATTCACTCTGTGTCTGACCCTGGGAGTGTGTGATGGGACGGTGTGAAGGGAGATTCACTCTGTGTCTGACCACAGGAGTGTGTGATGGGACGGTGTGGAGGGAGATTCACTCTGTGTCTGACCCTGGGAGTGTTTGATAGGACGGTGTGGAGGGAGATTCTCTCTGTGTCTGACCCCGGGAGTGTGTGATGGGACGGTGTGGAGGGAGATTCACTCTGTGTCTGACCCCGGGAGTGTTTGATAGGACGGTGTGGAGGGAGATTCACTCTGTGTCTGACCCCGGGAGTGTTTGATAGGACGGTGTGGAGGGAGATTCACTCTGTGTCTGACCCCGGGAGTGTGTGACGGGACGGTGTGGAGGCAGATTCACTCCGTGTCTGACCCCGGGAGTATGTGATGGGACGGTGTGGAGGCAGATTCACTCCGTGTCTGACCACGGGAGTGTGTGATGGGACGGTGTGGAGGGAGATTCACTCTGTGTCTGACCCTGGGAGTTTCGGATGAGACGGTGTGGAGGGAGATTCACTCTGTGTCTGACCACAGGAGTGTGTGATGGGACAGTGTGGAGGGAGATTCACTCTGTGTCTGACCCCGGCAATGTGTGATGGGACGGTGTGGAGGGAGATTCACTCTGTGTCTGACCACAGGAGTGTGTGATGGGACGGTGTGCAGGGAGATTCACTCTGTGTCTGACCCCGGGAGTGTGTGACAGGACATTGTGGAGGGAGATTCACTCTGTGCCTGACTCCGGGAGTGTGCGATGGGACGGTGTGGAGGGAGTTTCACTCTGTGTCTGACCCCGGGAGTGTGTGATGGGACGGTGTGGAGGGAGATTCACTCTGTGTCTGACCCCGGGAGTGTGTGGTGGGATGGTGTGGAGGGAGATTCACTCTATCTGACCCCGGGAGTGTGTGATGGGACGGTGTGGAGGGAGCTTCGCTCTGTGTCTGACCCTGGGAGTTTCGGATGAGATGGTGTGGAGGGAGATTCACTCTGTGTCTGACCCCAGGGTATGTGTGATGGGACGGTGTGGAGGGAGATTCACTCTGTGTCTGACCACAGGAGTGTGTGATGGGACGGTGTGGAGGGAGATTCACTCTATCTGACCCCGGGAGTGTGTGATGGGACGGTGTGGAGGGAGCTTCGCTCTGTGTCTGACCCTGGGAGTTTCGGATGAGATGGTGTGGAGGGAGATTCACTCTGTGTCTGACCCCAGGGTATGTGTGATGGGACGGTGTGGAGGGAGATTCACTCTGTGTCTGACCACAGGAGTGTGTGATGGGACGGTGTGGAGGGAGATTCACTCTGAGTCTGACCCTGGGAGTGTGTGATGGGACGGTGTGGAGGGAGATTCACTCTGTGTCTGACCCTGGGAGTTTTGGATGAGACGGTGTGGAGGGAGATTCACTCTGTGCCTGACTCCGGGAGTGTGCGATGGGACGGTGTGGAGGGAGTTTCACTCTGTGTCTGACCCCGGGAGCGTGTGATGGGACGGTGTGGAGGGAGTTTCACTCTGTGTCTGACCCCGGGAGTGTGTGATGGGACGGTGTGGAGGGGGTTTCACTCTGTGTCTAACCCAGGGAATGTGTGATGGGAAGGTGTGGAGGGAGCTTCAGTCCCTGTCTTACTCCGGGAGTGTGTGATGGGACAGAGTGGAGGGAGCTTCACTGTGTCTGACCCCGGGAGTGTGTGATGGGACGGTGTGGAGGGAGATTCACTCTGTGTCTGACCCCGGGAGTGTGTGGTGGGATGGTGTGGAGGGAGATTCACTCTATCTGACCCCGGGAGTGTGTGATGGGAAGGTGTGGAGGGAGCTTCGCTCTGTGTCTGACCCTGGGAGTTTCGGATGAGACGGTGTGGAGGGAGATTCACTCTGTGTCTGACCCCGGGAGTGTGTGATGGGACGGTGTGGAGGGGGTTTCACTCTGTGTTTAACCCAGGGAATGTGTGATGGGATAGTGTGGAGGGAGCTTCAGTCCCTGTCTTACTCCGGGAGTGTGTGATGGGACAGAGTGGAGGGAGCTTCACTCTGTGTCTGACCCAGTGAGTGTGTGATGGGAAAGTGTGGAGGGAGATTCACTCTGTGTCTGACCCCGGGAGTGTGTGATGGGACGGTGTGGAGGGAGATTCACTCTGTGTCTGACCCCGGGAGTGTGTGGTGGGATGGTGTGGAGGGAGATTCACTCTATCTGACCCCGGGAGTGTGTGATGGGACGGTGTGGAGGGAGCTTCGCTCTGTGTCTGACCCTGGGAGTTTCGGTTGAGACGGTGTGGAGGGAGATTCACTCTGTGTCTGACCCCAGGGTGTGTGTGATGGGACGGTGTGGAGGGAGATTCACTCTGTGTCTGACCCCAGGGTGTGTGTGATGGGACGGTGTGGAGGGAGATTCACTCTGTGTCTGACCACAGGAGTGTGTGATGGGACGGTGTGGAGGGAGATTCACTCTGAGTCTGACCCTGGGAGTGTGTGATGGGACGGTGTGGAGGGAGATTCACTCTGTGTCTGACCCTGGGAGTTTTGGATGAGACGGTGTGGAGGGAGATTCACTCTGTGTCTGACCCCAGGGTGTGTGTGATGGGACGGTGTGGAGGGAGATTCACTCTGTGTCTGACCACAGGAATGTGTGATGGGACGGTGTGGAGGGAGATTCACTCGGTGTCTGAGTCCGGGACTGTGTGAAGGGACGCTGTGGAGGGAGCTACACTCTGTGTCTGAGTCCGGGAGTGTGTGATAGGACAGTGTGGAGGGAGATTCACTCTGTGTCTGACCCCGGCAATGTGTGATGGGACGGTGTGGAGGGAGATTCACTCTGTGTCTGACCACAGGAGTGTGTGATGGGACGGTGTGGAGGGAGATTCACTCTGTGTCTGACCCCGGGAGTGTTTGATAGGACGGTGTGGAGGGAGATTCACTCTGTGTCTGACCCCGGGAGTGTGTGACGGGACATTGTGGAGGGAGATTCACTCTGTGCCTGACTCCGGGAGTGTGCGATGGGACGGTGTGGAGGGAGTTTCACTCTGTGTCTGACCCCGGGAGTGTGTGATGGGACGGTGTGGAGGGAGTTTCACTCTGTGTCTAACCCAGGGAATGTGTGATGGGATGGTGTGGAGGGAGCTTCAGTCCCTGTCTTACTCCGGGAGTGTGTGATGGGACAGAGTGGAGGGAGCTTCACTCTGTGTCTGACCCAGTGAGTGTGTGATGGGAAAGTGTGGAGGGAGTTTCACTCTGTGTCTGACCCCGGGAGTGTGAGATGGGACGGTGTGGAGGGGGTTTCACTCTGTGTCTAACCCAGGGAATGTGTGATGGGATGGTGTGGAGGGAGCTTCAGTCCCTGTCTTACTCCGGGAGTGTGTAATGGGACAGAGTGTAGGGAGCTTCACTCTGTGTCTGACCCAGTGAGTTTGTGATGGGAAAGTGTGGAGGGAGATTCACTCTGTGTCTGACCCCGGGAGTGTGTGATGGGACGGTGTGGAGACAGATTCACTCTGTGTCTGACCCCGGGAGTGTGTGGTGGGATGGTGTGGAGGGAGATTCACTCTATCTGACCCCGGGAGTGTGTGATGGGACGGTGTGGAGGGAGCTTCGCTCTGTGTCTGACCCCGGGAGTGTGTGATGGGACAGTGTGGAGGGAGATTCACCCTGAGTCTGACCCCGGTAGTGTGTGATGGGACGGTGTGGAGGCAGATTCACTCTGTGTCTGACCCCGGGAGTGTGTGATGGGACGGTGTGGAGGGAGATTCACTCTGTGTCTGACCCTGGGAGTTTCGGATGAGACGGTGTGGAGGGAGATTCACTCTGTGTCTGATCCCAGGGTGTGTGTGATGGGACGGTGTGGAGGGAGATTCACTCTGTGTCTGACCACAGGAGTGTGTGATGGGACGGTGTGCAGGGAGATTCACTCTGTGTCTGACCCCGGGACTGTTTGATAGGACGGTGTGGAGGGAGATTCACTCTGTGTCTGACCCTGGGAGTGTGTGATGGGACGGTGTGAAGGGAGATTCACTCTGTGTCTGACCACAGGAGTGTGTGATGGGACGGTGTGGAGGGAGATTCACTCTGTGTCTGACCCTGGGAGTGTTTGATAGGACGGTGTGGAGGGAGATTCTCTCTGTGTCTGACCCCGGGAGTGTGTGATGGGACGGTGTGGAGGGAGATTCACTCTGTGTCTGACCCTGGGAGTGTTTGATAGGACGGTGTGGAGGGAGATTCACTCTGTGTCTGACCCCGGGAGTGTGTGACGGGACGGTGTGGAGGCAGATTCACTCCGTGTCTGACCCCGGGAGTATGTGATGGGACGGTGTGGAGGCAGATTCACTCCGTGTCTGACCCCGGGAGTGTGTGATGGGACGGTGTGGAGGGAGATTCACTCTGTGTCTGACCACAGGAGTGTGTGATGGGACGGTGTGGAGGGAGATTCACTCTGTGTCTGACCCCGGGAGTGTTTGATAGGACGGTGTGGAGGGAGATTCACTCTGTGTCTGACCCCGGGAGTGTGTGACGGGACATTGTGGAGGGAGATTCACTCTGTGCCTGACTCCGGGAGTGTGCGATGGGACGGTGTGGAGGGAGTTTCACTCTGTGTCTGACCCCGGGAGTGTGTGATGGGACGGTGTGGAGGGAGTTTCACTCTGTGTCTAACCCAGGGAATGTGTGATGGGATGGTGTGGAGGGAGCTTCAGTCCCTGTCTTACTCCGGGAGTGTGTGATGGGACAGAGTGGAGGGAGCTTCACTCTGTGTCTGACCCAGTGAGTGTGTGATGGGAAAGTGTGGAGGGAGTTTCACTCTGTGTCTGACCCCGGGAGTGTGAGATGGGACGGTGTGGAGGGGGTTTCACTCTGTGTCTAACCCAGGGAATGTGTGATGGGATGGTGTGGAGGGAGCTTCAGTCCCTGTCTTACTCCGGGAGTGTGTAATGGGACAGAGTGTAGGGAGCTTCACTCTGTGTCTGACCCAGTGAGTTTGTGATGGGAAAGTGTGGAGGGAGATTCACTCTGTGTCTGACCCCGGGAGTGTGTGATGGGACGGTGTGGAGACAGATTCACTCTGTGTCTGACCCCGGGAGTGTGTGGTGGGATGGTGTGGAGGGAGATTCACTCTATCTGACCCCGGGAGTGTGTGATGGGACGGTGTGGAGGGAGCTTCGCTCTGTGTCTGACCCCGGGAGTGTGTGATGGGACAGTGTGGAGGGAGATTCACCCTGAGTCTGACCCCGGTAGTGTGTGATGGGACGGTGTGGAGGCAGATTCACTCTGTGTCTGACCCCGGGAGTGTGTGATGGGACGGTGTGGAGGGAGATTCACTCTGTGTCTGACCCTGGGAGTTTCGGATGAGACGGTGTGGAGGGAGATTCACTCTGTGTCTGACCCCAGGGTGTGTGTGATGGGACGGTGTGGAGGGAGATTCACTCTGTGTCTGACCACAGGAGTGTGTGATGGGACGGTGTGCAGGGAGATTCACTCTGTGTCTGACCCCGGGAGTGTTTGATAGGACGGTGTGGAGGGAGATTCACTCTGTGTCTGACCCTGGGAGTGTGTGATGGGACGGTGTGAAGGGAGATTCACTCTGTGTCTGACCACAGGAGTGTGTGATGGGACGGTGTGGAGGGAGATTCACTCTGTGTCTGACCCTGGGAGTGTTTGATAGGACGGTGTGGAGGGAGATTCTCTCTGTGTCTGACCCCGGGAGTGTGTGATGGGACGGTGTGGAGGGAGATTCACTCTGTGTCTGACCCCGGGAGTGTTTGATAGGACGGTGTGGAGGGAGATTCACTCTGTGTCTGACCCCGGGAGTGTTTGATAGGACGGTGTGGAGGGAGATTCACTCTGTGTCTGACCCCGGGAGTGTGTGACGGGACGGTGTGGAGGCAGATTCACTCCGTGTCTGACCCCGGGAGTATGTGATGGGACGGTGTGGAGGCAGATTCACTCCGTGTCTGACCCCGGGAGTGTGTGATGGGACGGTGTGGAGGGAGATTCACTCTGTGTCTGACCCTGGGAGTTTCGGATGAGACGGTGTGGAGGGAGATTCACTCTGTGTCTGACCACAGGAGTGTGTGATGGGACAGTGTGGAGGGAGATTCACTCTGTGTCTGACCCCGGCAATGTGTGATGGGACGGTGTGGAGGGAGATTCACTCTGTGTCTGACCACAGGAGTGTGTGATGGGACGGTGTGCAGGGAGATTCACTCTGTGTCTGACCCCGGGAGTGTGTGACAGGACATTGTGGAGGGAGATTCACTCTGTGCCTGACTCCGGGAGTGTGCGATGGGACGGTGTGGAGGGAGTTTCACTCTGTGTCTGACCCCGGGAGTGTGTGATGGGACGGTGTGGAGGGAGATTCACTCTGTGTCTGACCCCGGGAGTGTGTGGTGGGATGGTGTGGAGGGAGATTCACTCTATCTGACCCCGGGAGTGTGTGATGGGACGGTGTGGAGGGAGCTTCGCTCTGTGTCTGACCCTGGGAGTTTCGGATGAGATGGTGTGGAGGGAGATTCACTCTGTGTCTGACCCCAGGGTATGTGTGATGGGACGGTGTGGAGGGAGATTCACTCTGTGTCTGACCACAGGAGTGTGTGATGGGACGGTGTGGAGGGAGATTCACTCTATCTGACCCCGGGAGTGTGTGATGGGACGGTGTGGAGGGAGCTTCGCTCTGTGTCTGACCCTGGGAGTTTCGGATGAGATGGTGTGGAGGGAGATTCACTCTGTGTCTGACCCCAGGGTATGTGTGATGGGACGGTGTGGAGGGAGATTCACTCTGTGTCTGACCACAGGAGTGTGTGATGGGACGGTGTGGAGGGAGATTCACTCTGTGTCTGACCCCGGGAGTGTTTGATAGGACGGTGTGGAGGGAGATTCACTCTGTGTCTGACCCTGGGAGTTTCGGATGAGACGGTGTGGAGGGAGATTCACTCTGTGTCTGACCCCAGGGTGTGTGTGATGGGACGGTGTGGAGGGAGATTCACTCTGTGTCTGACCACAGGAGTGTGTGATGGGACGGTGTGGAGGGAGATTCACTCTGTGTCTGAGTCCGGGACTGTGTGAAGGGACGCTGTGGAGGGAGCTACACTCTGTGTCTGAGTCCGGGAGTGTGTGATGGGACAGTGTGGAGGGAGATTCACTCTGTGTCTGACCCCGGCAATGTGTGATGGGACGGTGTGGAGGGAGATTCACTCTGTGTCTGACCACAGGAGTGTGTGATGGGACGGTGTGCAGGGAGATTCACTCTGTGTCTGACCCCGGGAGTGTGTGACAGGACATTGTGGAGGGAGATTCACTCTGTGCCTGACTCCGGGAGTGTGCGATGGGACGGTGTGGAGGGAGTTTCACTCTGTGTCTGACCCCGGGAGTGTGTGATGGGACGGTGTGGAGGGAGATTCACTCTGTGTCTGACCCCGGGAGTGTGTGGTGGGATGGTGTGGAGGGAGATTCACTCTATCTGACCCCGGGAGTGTGTGATGGGACGGTGTGGAGGGAGCTTCGCTCTGTGTCTGACCCTGGGAGTTTCGGATGAGATGGTGTGGAGGGAGATTCACTCTGTGTCTGACCCCAGGGTATGTGTGATGGGACGGTGTGGAGGGAGATTCACTCTGTGTCTGACCACAGGAGTGTGTGATGGGACGGTGTGGAGGGAGATTCACTCTATCTGACCCCGGGAGTGTGTGATGGGACGGTGTGGAGGGAGCTTCGCTCTGTGTCTGACCCTGGGAGTTTCGGATGAGATGGTGTGGAGGGAGATTCACTCTGTGTCTGACCCCAGGGTATGTGTGATGGGACGGTGTGGAGGGAGATTCACTCTGTGTCTGACCACAGGAGTGTGTGATGGGACGGTGTGGAGGGAGATTCACTCTGTGTCTGACCCCGGGAGTGTTTGATAGGACGGTGTGGAGGGAGATTCACTCTGTGTCTGACCCTGGGAGTTTCGGATGAGACGGTGTGGAGGGAGATTCACTCTGTGTCTGACCCCAGGGTGTGTGTGATGGGACGGTGTGGAGGGAGATTCACTCTGTGTCTGACCACAGGAGTGTGTGATGGGACGGTGTGGAGGGAGATTCACTCTGTGTCTGAGTCCGGGACTGTGTGAAGGGACGCTGTGGAGGGAGCTACACTCTGTGTCTGAGTCCGGGAGTGTGTGATGGGACAGTGTGGAGGGAGATTCACTCTGTGTCTGACCCCGGCAATGTGTGATGGGACGGTGTGGAGGGAGATTCACTCTGTGTCTGACCACAGGAGTGTGTAATGGGACGGTGTGGAGGGAGATTCACTCTGCGTCTGACCCCGGGAGTGTGTGACGGGACATTGTGGAGGGAGATTCACTCTGTGCCTGACTCCGGGAGTGTGCGATGGGACGGTGTGGAGAGAGTTTAACTCTGTGTCTGACCCCGGGAGTGTGTGATGGGACGGTGTGGAGGGAGTTTCACTCTGTGTCTAACCCAGGGAATGTGTGATGGGATGGTGCGGAGGGAGCTTCAGTCCCTGTCTTACTCCGGGAGTGTGTGATGGGACAGACTGGAGGGAGCTTCACTCTGTGTCTGACCCAGTGAGTGTGTGATGGGAAAGTGTGGAGGGAGTTTCACTCTGTGTCTGACCCCGGGAGTGTGTGATGGGACGATGTGGAGGGGGTTTCACTCTGTGTCTAACCCAGGGAATGTGTGATGGGATGGTGCGGAGGGAGCTTCAGTCCCTGTCTTACTCCGGGAGTGTGTGATGGGACAGAGTGTAGGGAGCTTCACTCTGTGTCTGACCCAGTGAGTTTGTGATGGGAAAGTGTGGAGGGAGATTCACTCTGTGTCTGACCCCGGGAGTGTGTGATGGGACGGTGTGGAGACAGATTCACTCTGTGTCTGACCCCGGGAGTGTGTGGTGGGATGGTGTGGAGGGAGATTCACTCTATCTGACCCCGGGAGTGTGTGATGGGATGGTGTGGAGGGAGCTTCGCTCTGTGTCTGACCCCGGGAGTGTGTGATGGGACAGTGTGGAGGGAGATTCACCCTGAGTCTGACCCCGGTAGTGTGTGATGGGACGGTGTGGAGGCAGATTCACTCTGTGTCTGACCCCGGGAGTGTGTGATGGGACGGTGTGGAGGGAGATTCACTCTGTGTCTGACCCTGGGAGTTTCGGGTGAGACGGTGTGGAGGGAGATTCACTCTGTGTCTGACCCCGGGAGTGTTTGATAGGACGGTGTGGAGGGAGATTCACTGTGTGTCTGACCCTGGGAGTGTGCGATGGGACGGTGTGGAGGGAGATTCTCTCTGTGTCTGACTCCGGGAGTGTTTGATAGGACGGTGTGGAGGGAGATTCACTGTGTGTCTGACCCTGGGAGTGTGCGATGGGACGGTGTGGAGGGAGATTCACTCTGTGTCTGACCCTGGGAGTGTTTGATAGGACGGTGTGGAGGGAGATTCACTCTGTGTCTGACCCCGGGAGTGTTTGATAGGACGGTGTGGAGGGAGATTCATTCTGTGTCTGACCCCAGGAGTGTGTGACGGGACATTGTGGAGGGAGATTCACTCTGTGCCTGACTCCGGGAGTGTGCGATGGGACGGTGTGGAGGGAGTTTCACTCTGTGTCTGACCCCAGGAGTGTGTGATGGGACGGTGTGGAGGGAGTTTCACTCTGTGTCTAACCCAGGGAATGTGTGATGGGATGGTGTGGAGGGAGCTTCAGTCCCTGTCTTACTCCGGGAGTGTGTGATGGGACAGAGTGGAGGGAGCTTCACTCTGTGTCTGACCCAGTGAGTGTGTGATGGGAAAGTGTGGAGGGAGTTTCACTCTGTGTCTTACCCCGGGAGTGTGTGATGGGACGGTGTGGAGGGGGTTTCACTCTGTGTCTAACCCAGGGAATGTGTGATGGGATGGTGTGGAGGGAGCTTCAGTCCCTGTCTTACTCCGGGAGTGTGTGATGGGACAGAGTGGAGGGAGCTTCACTCTGTGTCTGACCCAGTGAGTGTGTGATGGGAAAGTGTGGAGGGAGATTCACTCTGTGTCTGACCCCGGGAGTGTGTGAAGGGACGGTGTGGAGGGAGATTCACTCTGTGTCTGACCCCGGGAGTGTGTGGTGGGATGGTGTGGAGGGACATTCACTCTATCTGACCCCGGGAGTGTGTTATGGGACGGTGTGGAGGGAGCTTCGCTCTGTGTCTGACCCCGGGAGTGTGTGATGGGACAGTGTGGAGGGAGATTCACCCTGAGTCTGACCCCGGTAGTGTGTGATGGGACGGTGTGGAGGCAGATTCACTCTGTGTCTGACCCCGGGAGTGTGTGATGGGACGGTGTGGAGGGAGATTCACTCTGTGTCTGACCCTGGGAGTTTCGGATGAGACGGTGTGGAGGGAGATTCACTCTGTGTCTGACCACAGGAGTGTGTGATGGGACGGTGTGGAGGGAGATTCACTCTGTGTCTGACCCCGGGAGTGTTTGATAGGACGGTGTGGAGGGAGATTCACTCTGTGTCTGACCCCGGGAGTGTGTGATGGGACGGTGTGGAGACAGATTCACTCTGTGTCTGACCCCGGGAGTGTGTGGTGGGATGGTGTGGAGGGAGATTCACTCTATCTGACCCCGGGAGTGTGTGATGGGATGGTGTGGAGGGAGCTTCGCTCTGTGTCTGACCCCGGGAGTGTGTGATGGGACGGTGTGGAGGGAGATTCACTCTGTGTCTGACCCCGGGAGTGTTTGATAGGACGGTGTGGAGGGAGATTCACTCTGTGTCTGACCCTGGGAGTGTGTGATGGGACGGTGTGGAGGGAGATTCACTCTGTGTCTGACCACAGGAGTGTGCGATGGGACGGTGTGGAGGGAGATTCACTCTGTGTCTGACCCTGTGAGTGTTTGATAGGACGGTGTAGAGGGAGATTCACTCTGTGTCTGACCCCGGGAGTGTGTGATGGGACGGTGTGGAGGGAGATTCACTCTGTGTCTGACCCTGGGAGTGTGTGATGGGACGGTGTGGGGGAGATTCACTCTGCGTCTGACCCCGGGAGTGTGTGATGGGACGGTGTGGAGGGAGATTCACTCTGTGTCTGAGTGCGGGACTGTGTGAAGGGACGCTGTGGAGGGAGCTACACTCTGTGTCTGAGTCCGGGAGTGTGTGATGGGACAGTGTGGAGGGAGATTCACTCTGTGTCTGACCCCGGCAATGTGTGATGGGACGGTGTGGAGGGAGATTCACTCTGTGTCTGACCACAGGAGTGTGTGATGGGACGGTGTGGAGGGAGATTCACTCTGTGTCTGACCCCGGGAGTGTTTGATAGGACGGTGTGGAGGGAGATTCACTCTGTGCCTGACTCCGGGAGTGTGCGATGGGACGGTGTGGAGGGAGTTTCACTCTGTGTCTGACCCCTGGAGTGTGTGATGGGACGGTGTGGAGGGAGTTTCACTCTGTGTCTAACCCAGGGAATGTGTGATGGGATGGTGTGGAGGGAGCTTCAGTCCCTGTCTTACTCCGGGAGTGTGTGATGGGACAGAGTGGAGGGAGCTTCACTCTGTGTCTGACCCAGTGAGTGTGTGATGGGAAAGTGTGGAGGGAGTTTCACTCTGTGTCTGACCCCGGGAGTGTGTGATGGGACGGTGTGGAGGGGGTTTCACTCTGTGTCTAACCCAGGGAATGTGTGATGGGATGGTGTGGAGGGAGCTTCAGTCCCTGTCTTACTCCGGGAGTGTGTAATGGGACAGAGTGTAGGGAGCTTCACTCTGTGTCTGACCCAGTGAGTTTGTGATGGGAAAGTGTGGAGGGAGATTCACTCTGTGTCTGACCCCGGGAGTGTGTGATGGGACGGTGTGGAGACAGATTCACTCTGTGTCTGACCCCGGGAGTGTGTGGTGGGATGGTGTGGAGGGAGATTCACTCTATCTGACCCCGGGAGTGTGTGATGGGACGGTGTGGAGTGAGCTTCGCTCTGTGTCTGACCCCGGGAGTGTGTGATGGGACAGTGTGGAGGGAGATTCACCCTGAGTCTGACCCCGGTAGTGTGTGATGGGACGGTGTGGAGGCAGATTCACTCTGTGTCTGACCCCGGGAGTGTGTGATGGGACGGTGTGGAGGGAGATTCACTCTGTGTCTGACCCTGGGAGTTTCGGATGAGACGGTGTGGAGGGAGATTCACTCTGTGTCTGACCACAGGAGTGTGTGATGGGACGGTGTGGAGGGAGATTCACTCTGTGTCTGACCCCGGGAGTGTTTGATAGGACGGTGTGGAGGGAGATTCACTCTGTGCCTGACTCCGGGAGTGTGCGATGGGACGGTGTGGAGGGAGTTTCACTCTGTGTCTGACCCCGGGAGTGTTTGATAGGACGGTGTGGAGGGAGATTCACTCTGTGTCTGACCCCGGGAGTGTGTGACGGGACATTGTGGAGGGAGATTCACTCTGTGCCTGACTCCGGGAGTGTGCGATGGGACGGTGTGGAGGGAGTTTCACTCTGTGTCTGACCCCTGGAGTGTGTGATGGGACGGTGTGGAGGGAGTTTCACTCTGTGTCTAACCCAGGGAATGTGTGATGGGATGGTGTGGAGGGAGCTTCAGTCCCTGTCTTACTCCGGGAGTGTGTGATGGGACAGAGTGGAGGGAGCTTCACTCTGTGTCTGACCCAGTGAGTGTGTGATGGGAAAGTGTGGAGGGAGTTTCACTCTGTGTCTGACCCCGGGAGTGTGTGATGGGACGGTGTGGAGGGGGTTTCACTCTGTGTCTAACCCAGGGAATGTGTGATGGGATGGTGTGGAGGGAGCTTCAGTCCCTGTCTTACTCCGGGAGTGTGTAATGGGACAGAGTGTAGGGAGCTTCACTCTGTGTCTGACCCAGTGAGTTTGTGATGGGAAAGTGTGGAGGGAGATTCACTCTGTGTCTGACCCCGGGAGTGTGTGATGGGACGGTGTGGAGACAGATTCACTCTGTGTCTGACCCCGGGAGTGTGTGGTGGGATGGTGTGGAGGGAGATTCACTCTATCTGACCCCGGGAGTGTGTGATGGGACGGTGTGGAGTGAGCTTCGCTCTGTGTCTGACCCCGGGAGTGTGTGATGGGACAGTGTGGAGGGAGATTCACCCTGAGTCTGACCCCGGTAGTGTGTGATGGGACGGTGTGGAGGCAGATTCACTCTGTGTCTGACCCCGGGAGTGTGTGATGGGACGGTGTGGAGGGAGATTCACTCTGTGTCTGACCCTGGGAGTTTCGGATGAGACGGTGTGGAGGGAGATTCACTCTGTGTCTGACCCCAGGGTGTGTGTGATGGGACGGTGTGGAGGGAGATTCACTCTGTGTCTGACCACAGGAGTGTGTGATGGGACGGTGTGCAGGGAGATTCACTCTGTGTCTGACCCCGGGAGTGTTTGATAGGACGGTGTGGAGGGAGATTCTCTCTGTGTCTGACCCCGGGAGTGTGTGATGGGACGGTGTGGAGGGAGATTCACTCTGTGTCTGACCCTGGGAGTGTTTGATAGGACGGTGTGGAGGGAGATTCTCTCTGTGTCTGACCCCGGGAGTGTTTGATAGGACGGTGTGGAGGGAGATTCACTCTGTGTCTGACCCCGGGAGTGTGTGACGGGACGTTGTGGAGGCAGATTCACTCCGTGTCTGACCCCGGGAGTATGTGATGGGACGGTGTGGAGGCAGATTCACTCCGTGTCTGACCCCGGGAGTGTGTGATGGGACGGTGTGGAGGGAGATTCACTCTGTGTCTGACCCTGGGAGTTTCGGATGAGACGGTGTGGAGGGAGATTCACTCTGTGTCTGACCACAGGAGTGTGTGATGGGACAGTGTGGAGGGAGATTCACTCTGTGTCTGACCCCGGCAATGTGTGATGGGACGGTGTGGAGGGAGATTCACTCTGTGTCTGACCACAGGAGTGTGTGATGGGACGGTGTGCAGGGAGATTCACTCTGTGTCTGACCCCGGGAGTGTGTGACAGGACATTGTGGAGGGAGATTCACTCTGTGCCTGACTCCGGGAGTGTGCGATGGGACGGTGTGGAGGGAGTTTCACTCTGTGTCTGACCCCGGGAGTGTGTGATGGGACGGTGTGGAGGGAGTTTCACTCTGTGTCTGACCCCGGGAGTGTGTGATGGGACGGTGTGGAGGGGGTTTCACTCTGTGTCTAACCCAGGGAATGTGTGATGGGATGGTGTGGAGGGAGCTTCAGTCCCTGTCTTACTCCGGGAGTGTGTGATGGGACAGAGTGGAGGGAGCTTCACTCTGTGTCTGACCCAGTGAGTGTGTGATGGGAAAGTGTGGAGGGAGATTCACTCTATGTCTGACCCCGGGAGTGTGTGATGGGACGGTGTGGAGGGAGATTCACTCTGTGTCTGACCCCGGGAGTGTGTGGTGGGATGGTGTGGAGGGAGATTCACTCTATCTGACCCCGGGAGTGTGTGATGGGACGGTGTGGAGGGAGCTTCGCTCTGTGTCTGACCCTGGGAGTTTCGGATGAGATGGTGTGGAGGGAGATTCACTCTGTGTCTGACCCCAGGGTATGTGTGATGGGACGGTGTGGAGGGAGATTCACTCTGTGTCTGACCACAGGAGTGTGTGATGGGACGGTGTGGAGGGAGATTCACTCTGTGTCTGACCCCGGGAGTGTTTGATAGGACGGTGTGGAGGGAGATTCACTCTGTGTCTGACCCTGGGAGTTTCGGATGAGACGGTGTGGAGGGAGATTCACTCTGTGTCTGACCCCAGGGTGTGTGTGATGGGACGGTGTGGAGGGAGATTCACTCTGTGTCTGACCACAGGAGTGTGTGATGGGACGGTGTGGAGGGAGATTCACTCTGTGTCTGAGTCCGGGACTGTGTGAAGGGACGCTGTGGAGGGAGCTACACTCTGTGTCTGAGTCCGGGAGTGTGTGATGGGACAGTGTGGAGGGAGATTCACTCTGTGTCTGACCCCGGCAATGTGTGATGGGACGGTGTGGAGGGAGATTCACTCTGTGTCTGACCACAGGAGTGTGTAATGGGACGGTGTGGAGGGAGATTCACTCTGTGTCTGACCCCGGGAGTGTTTGATAGGACGGTGTGGAGGGAGATTCACTCTGCGTCTGACCCCGGGAGTGTGTGACGGGACATTGTGGAGGGAGATTCACTCTGTGCCTGACTCCGGGAGTGTGAGATGGGACGGTGTGGAGAGAGTTTAACTCTGTGTCTGACCCCGGGAGTGTGTGATGGGACGGTGTGGAGGGAGTTTCACTCTGTGTCTAACCCAGGGAATGTGTGATGGGATGGTGCGGAGGGAGCTTCAGTCCCTGTCTTACTCCGGGAGTGTGTGATGGGACAGAGTGGAGGGAGCTTCACTCTGTGTCTGACCCAGTGAGTGTGTGATGGGAAAGTGTGGAGGGAGTTTCACTCTGTGTCTGACCCCGGGAGTGTGTGATGGGACGGTGTGGAGGGGGTTTCACTCTGTGTCTAACCCAGGGAATGTGTGATGGGATGGTGCGGAGGGAGCTTCAGTCCCTGTCTTACTCCGGGAGTGTGTGATGGGACAGAGTGTAGGGAGCTTCACTCTGTGTCTGACCCAGTGAGTTTGTGATGGGAAAGTGTGGAGGGAGATTCACTCTGTGTCTGACCCCGGGAGTGTGTGATGGGACGGTGTGGAGACAGATTCACTCTGTGTCTGACCCCGGGAGTGTGTGGTGGGATGGTGTGGAGGGAGATTCACTCTATCTGACCCCGGGAGTGTGTGATGGGATGGTGTGGAGGGAGCTTCGCTCTGTGTCTGACCCCGGGAGTGTGTGATGGGACAGTGTGGAGGGAGATTCACCCTGAGTCTGACCCCGGTAGTGTGTGATGGGACGGTGTGGAGGCAGATTCACTCTGTGTCTGACCCCGGGAGTGTGTGATGGGACGGTGTGGAGGGAGATTCACTCTGTGTCTGTCCCTGGGAGTTTCGGGTGAGACGGTGTGGAGGGAGATTCACTCTGTGTCTGACCCCGGGAGTGTTTGATAGGACGGTGTGGAGGGAGATTCACTGTGTGTCTGACCCTGGGAGTGTGCGATGGGACGGTGTGGAGGGAGATTCTCTCTGTGTCTGACTCCGGGAGTGTTTGATAGGACGGTGTGGAGGGAGATTCACTGTGTGTCTGACCCTGGGAGTGTGCGATGGGACGGTGTGGAGGGAGATTCACTCTGTGTCTGACCCTGGGAGTGTTTGATAGGACGGTGTGGAGGGAGATTCACTCTGTGTCTGACCCCGGGAGTGTTTGATAGGACGGTGTGGAGGGAGATTCATTCTGTGTCTGACCCCAGGAGTGTGTGACGGGACATTGTGGAGGGAGATTCACTCTGTGCCTGACTCCGGGAGTGTGCGATGGGACGGTGTGGAGGGAGTTTCACTCTGTGTCTGACCCCAGGAGTGTGTGATGGGACGGTGTGGAGGGAGTTTCACTCTGTGTCTAACCCAGGGAATGTGTGATGGGATGGTGTGGAGGGAGCTTCAGTCCCTGTCTTACTCCGGGAGTGTGTGATGGGACAGAGTGGAGGGAGCTTCACTCTGTGTCTGACCCAGTGAGTGTGTGATGGGAAAGTGTGGAGGGAGTTTCACTCTGTGTCTTACCCCGGGAGTGTGTGATGGGACGGTGTGGAGGGGGTTTCACTCTGTGTCTAACCCAGGGAATGTGTGATGGGATGGTGTGGAGGGAGCTTCAGTCCCTGTCTGACCCCGGGAGTGTGAGATGGTACGGTGTGGAGGGAGCTTCACTCTGTGTCTGACCCAGTGAGTGTGTGATGGGAAAGTGTGGAGGGAGATTCACTCTGTGTCTGACCCCGGGAGTGTGTGAAGGGACGGTGTGGAGGGAGATTCACTCTGTGTCTGACCCCGGGAGTGTGTGGTGGGATGGTGTGGAGGGACATTCACTCTATCTGACCCCGGGAGTGTGTTATGGGACGGTGTGGAGGGAGCTTCGCTCTGTGTCTGACCCCGGGAGTGTGTGATGGGACAGTGTGGAGGGAGATTCACCCTGAGTCTGACCCCGGTAGTGTGTGATGGGACGGTGTGGAGGCAGATTCACTCTGTGTCTGACCCCGGGAGTGTGTGATGGGACGGTGTGGAGGGAGATTCACTCTGTGTCTGACCCTGGGAGTTTCGGATGAGACGGTGTGGAGGGAGATTCACTCTGTGTCTGACCCCAGGGTGTGTGTGATGGGACGGTGTGGAGGGAGATTCACTCTGTGTCTGACCACAGGAGTGTGTGATGGGACGGTGTGGAGGGAGATTCACTCTGTGTCTGACCCCGGGAGTGTTTGATAGGACGGTGTGGAGGGAAATTCACTCTGTGTCTGACCCCGGGAGTGTGTGATGGGACGGTGTGGAGACAGATTCACTCTGTGTCTGACCCCGGGAGTGTGTGGTGGGATGGTGTGGAGGGAGATTCACTCTATCTGACCCCGGGAGTGTGTGATGGGATGGTGTGGAGGGAGCTTCGCTCTGTGTCTGACCCCGGGAGTGTGTGATGGGACGGTGTGGAGGGAGATTCACTCTGTGTCTGACCCCGGGAGTGTTTGATAGGACGGTGTGGAGGGAGATTCACTCTGTGTCTGACCCTGGGAGTGTGCGATGGGACGGTGTGGAGGGAGATTCACTCTGTGTCTGACCCTGTGAGTGTTTGATAGGACGGTGTAGAGGGAGATTCACTCTGTGTCTGACCCCGGGAGTGTGTGATGGGACGGTGTGGAGGGAGATTCACTCTGTGTCTGACCCCGGGAGTGTGTGATGGGACGGTGTGGAGGGAGATTCACTTTGTGTCTGACCCTGGGAGTGTGTGATGGGACGGTGTGGGGGAGATTCACTCTGCGTCTGACCCCGGGAGTGTGTGATGGGACGGTGTGGAGGGAGATTCACTCTGTGTCTGAGTCCGGGAGTGTGTGATGGGACAGTGTGGAGGGAGATTTACTCTGTGTCTGACCCCGGCAATGTGTGATGGGACGGTGTGGAGGGAGATTCACTCTGTGTCTGACCACAGGAGTGTGTGATGGGACGGTGTGGAGGGAGATTCACTCTGTGTCTGACCCCGGGAGTGTTTGATAGGACGGTGTGGAGGGAGATTCACTCTGTGTCTGACCCCGGGAGTGTGTGACCGGACATTGTGGAGGGAGATTCACTCTGTGCCTGACTCCGGGAGTGTGCGATGGGACGGTGTGGAGGGAGTTTCACTCTGTGTCTGACCCCTGGAGTGTGTGATGGGACGGTGTGGAGGGAGTTTCACTCTGTGTCTAACCCAGGGAATGTGTGATGGGATGGTGTGGAGGGAGCTTCAGTCCCTGTCTTACTCCGGGAGTGTGTGATGGGACAGAGTGGAGGGAGCTTCACTCTGTGTCTGACCCAGTGAGTGTGTGATGGGAAAGTGTGGAGGGAGTTTCACTCTGTGTCTGACCCCGGGAGTGTGTGATGGGACGGTGTGGAGGGGGTTTCACTCTGTGTCTAACCCAGGGAATGTGTGATGGGATGGTGTGGAGGGAGCTTCAGTCCCTGTCTTACTCCGGGAGTGTGTGATGGGACGGAGTGTAGGGAGATTCACTCTGTGTCTGACCCAGTGAGTTTGTGATGGGAAAGTGTGGAGGGAGATTCACTCTGTGTCTGACCCCGGGAGTGTGTGATGGGACGGTGTGGAGACAGATTCACTCTGTGTCTGATCCCGGGAGTGTTTGATAGGACGGTGTGGAGGGAGATTCATTCTGTGTGACCCCGGGAGTGTGTGACCGGACATTGTGGAGGGAGATTCACTCTGTGCCTGACTCCGGGAGTGTGCGATGGGACGGTGTGGAGGGAGTTTCACTCTGTGTCTGACCCCTGGAGTGTGTGATGGGACGGTGTGGAGGGAGTTTCACTCTGTGTCTAACCCAGGGAATGTGTGATGGGATGGTGTGGAGGGAGCTTCAGTCCCTGTCTTACTCCGGGAGTGTGTGATGGGACAGAGTGGAGGGAGCTTCACTCTGTGTCTGACCCAGTGAGTGTGTGATGGGAAAGTGTGGAGGGAGTTTCACTCTGTGTCTGACCCCGGGAGTGTGTGATGGGACGGTGTGGAGGGGGTTTCACTCTGTGTCTAACCCAGGGAATGTGTGATGGGATGGTGTGGAGGGAGCTTCAGTCCCTGTCTTACTCCGGGAGTGTGTGATGGGACGGAGTGTAGGGAGATTCACTCTGTGTCTGACCCAGTGAGTTTGTGATGGGAAAGTGTGGAGGGAGATTCACTCTGTGTCTGACCCCGGGAGTGTGTGATGGGACGGTGTGGAGACAGATTCACTCTGTGTCTGACCCCGGGAGTGTGTGGTGGGATGGTGTGGAGGGAGATTCACTCTATCTGACCCCGGGAGTGTGTGATGGGACGGTGTGGAGGGAGCTTCGCTCTGTGTCTGACCCCGGGAGTGTGTGATGGGACAGTGTGGAGGGAGATTCACCCTGAGTCTGACCCCGGTAGTGTGTGATGGGACGGTGTGGAGGCAGATTCACTCTGTGTCTGACCCCGGGAGTGTGTGATGGGACGGTGTGGAGGGAGATTCACTCTGTGTCTGACCCTGGGAGTTTCGGATGAGACGGTGTGGAGGGAGATTCACTCTGTGTCTGACCCCAGGGTGTGTGTGATGGGACGGTGTGGAGGGAGATTCACTCTGTGTCTGACCACAGGAGTGTGTGATGGGACGGTGTGCAGGGAGATTCACTCTGTGTCTGACCCCGGGAGTCTTTGATAGGACGGTGTGGAGGGAGATTCACTCTGTGTCTGACCCTGGGAGTGTGTGATGGGACGGTGTGAAGGGAGATTCACTCTGTGTCTGACCACAGGAGTGTGTGATGGGACGGTGTGGAGGGAGATTCACTCTGTGTCTGACCCTGGGAGTGTTTGATAGGACGGTGTGGAGGGAGATTCACTCTGTGTCTGACCCCGGGAGTGTGTGATGGGACGGTGTGGAGGGAGATTCACTCTGTGTCTGACCCTGGGAGTGTTTGATAGGACGGTGTGGAGGGAGATTCACTCTGTGTCTCACCCCGGGAGTGTTTGATAGGACGGTGTGGAGGGAGATTCACTCTGTGTCTGACCCCGGGAGTGTGTGACGGGACATTGTGGAGGGAGATTCACTCTGTGCCTGACTCCGGGAGTGTGCGATGGGACGGTGTGGAGGGAGTTTTACTCTGTGTCTGACCCCGGGAGTGTGTGATGGGACGGTGTGGAGGGAGTTTCACTCTGTGTCTAACCCAGGGAATGTGTGATGGGATGGTGTGGAGGGAGCATCAGTCCCTGTCTTACTCCGGTAGTGTGTGATGGGACAGAGTGGAGGGAGCTTCACTCTGTGTCTGACCCAGTGAGTGTGTGATGGGAAAGTGTGGAGGGAGTTTCACTCTGTGTCTGACCCAGGGAGTGTGTGATGGGACCGTGTGGAGGGGGTTTCACTCTGTGTCTAACCCAGGGAATGTGTGATGGGATGGTGTGGAGGGAGCTTCACTCTGTGTCTGACCCTGGGAGTTTCGGATGAGACGGTGTGGAGGGAGATTCACTCTGTGTCTGACCCCAGGGTGTGTGTGATGGGACGGTGTGGAGGGAGATTCACTCTGTGTCTGACCACAGGAGTGTGTGATGGGACGGTGTGGAGGGAGATTCACTCTGTGTCTGACCCCGGGAGTGTTTGATAGGACGGTGTGGAGGGAGATTCACTCTGTGTCTGACCCCGGGAGTGTGTGATGGGACGGTGTGGAGACAGATTCACTCTGTGTCTGACCCCGGGAGTGTGTGGTGGGATGGTGTGGAGGGAGATTCACTCTATCTGACCCCGGGAGTGTGTGATGGGATGGTGTGGAGTGAGCTTCGCTCTGTGTCTGACCCCGGGAGTGTGTGATGGGACGGTGTGGAGGGAGATTCACTCTGTGTCTGACCCCGGGAGTGTTTGATAGGACGGTGTAGAGGGAGATTCACTCTGTGTCTGACCCCGGGAGTGTGTGATGGGACGGTGTGGAGGGAGATTCACTCTGTGTCTGACCCCGGGAGTGTGTGATGGGACGGTGTGGAGGGAGATTCACTCTGTGTCTGACCCTGGGAGTGTGTGATGGGACGGTGTGGGGGAGATTCACTCTGCGTCTGACCCCGGGAGTGTGTGATGGGACGGTGTGGAGGGAGATTCACTCTGTGTCTGAGTCCGGGAGTGTGTGATGGGACAGTGTGGAGGGAGATTCACTCTGTGTCTGACCCCGGCAATGTGTGATGGGACGGTGTGGAGGGAGATTCACTCTGTTTCTGACCACAGGAGTGTGTGATGGGACGGTGTGGAGGGAGATTCACTCTGTGTCTGACCCCGGGAGTGTTTGATAGGACGGTGTGGAGGGAGATTCACTCTGTGTCTGACCCCGGGAGTGTGTGATGGGACGGTGTGGAGACAGATTCACTCTGTGTCTGACCCCGGGAGTGTGTGGTGGGATGGTGTGGAGGGAGATTCACTCTATCTGACCCCGGGAGTGTGTGATGGGATGGTGTGGAGGGAGATTCACTCTGTGTCTGACCCCGGGAGTGTTTGATAGGACGGTGTGGAGGGAGATTCACTCTGTGTCTGACCCTGGGAGTGTGTGATGGGACGGTGTGGAGGGAGATTCACTCTGTGTCTGACCACAGGAGTGTGCGATGGGACGGTGTGGAGGGAGATTCACTCTGTGTCTGACCCTGTGAGTGTTTGATAGGACGGTGTAGAGGGAGATTCACTCTGTGTCTGACCCCGGGAGTGTGTGATGGGACGGTGTGGAGGGAGATTCACTCTGTGTCTGACCCCGGGAGTGTGTGATGGGACGGTGTGGAGGGAGATTCACTCTGTGTCTGACCCTGGGAGTGTGTGATGGGACGGTGTGGGGGAGATTCACTCTGCGTCTGACCCCGGGAGTGTGTGATGGGACGGTGTGGAGGGAGATTCACTCTGTGTCTGAGTGCGGGACTGTGTGAAGGGACGCTGTGGAGGGAGCTACACTCTGTGTCTGAGTCCGGGAGTGTGTGATGGGACAGTGTGGAGGGAGATTCACTCTGTGTCTGACCCCGGCAATGTGTGATGGGACGGTGTGGAGGGAGATTCACTCTGTGTCTGACCACAGGAGTGTGTGATGGGACGGTGTGGAGGGAGATTCACTCTGTGTCTGACCCCGGGAGTGTTTGATAGGACGGTGTGGAGGGAGATTCTCTCTGTGTCTGACCCCGGGAGTGTGTGACGGGACATTGTGGAGGGAGATTCACTCTGTGCCTGACTCCGGGAGTGTGCGATGGGACGGTGTGGAGGGAGTTTCACTCTGTGTCTGACCCCTGGAGTGTGTGATGGGACGGTGTGGAGGGAGTTTCACTCTGTGTCTAACCCAGGGAATGTGTGATGGGATGGTGTGGAGGGAGCTTCAGTCCCTGTCTTACTCCGGGAGTGTGTGATGGGACAGAGTGGAGGGAGCTTCACTCTGTGTCTGACCCAGTGAGTGTGTGATGGGAAAGTGTGGAGGGAGTTTCACTCTGTGTCTGACCCCGGGAGTGTGTGATGGGACGGTGTGGAGGGGGTTTCACTCTGTGTCTAACCCAGGGAATGTGTGATGGGATGGTGCGGAGGGAGCTTCAGTCCCTGTCTTACTCCGGGAGTGTGTAATGGGACAGAGTGTAGGGAGCTTCACTCTGTGTCTGACCCAGTGAGTTTGTGATGGGAAAGTGTGGAGGGAGATTCACTCTGTGTCTGACCCCGGGAGTGTGTGATGGGACGGTGTGGAGACAGATTCACTCTGTGTCTGACCCCGGGAGTGTGTGGTGGGATGGTGTGGAGGGAGATTCACTCTATCTGACCCCGGGAGTGTGTGATGGGACGGTGTGGAGTGAGCTTCGCTCTGTGTCTGACCCCGGGAGTGTGTGATGGGACAGTGTGGAGGGAGATTCACCCTGAGTCTGACCCCGGTAGTGTGTGATGGGACGGTGTGGAGGCAGATTCACTCTGTGTCTGACCCCGGGAGTGTGTGATGGGACGGTGTGGAGGGAGATTCACTCTGTGTCTGACCCTGGGAGTTTCGGATGAGACGGTGTGGAGGGAGATTCACTCTGTGTCTGACCCCAGGGTGTGTGTGATGGGACGGTGTGGAGGGAGATTCACTCTGTGTCTGACCACAGGAGTGTGTGATGGGACGGTGTGCAGGGAGATTCACTCTGTGTCTGACCCCGGGAGTGTTTGATAGGACGGTGTGGAGGGAGATTCACTCTGTGTCTGACCCTGGGAGTGTGTGATGGGACGGTGTGAAGGGAGATTCACTCTGTGTCTGACCACAGGAGTGTGTGATGGGACGGTGTGGAGGGAGATTCACTCTGTGTCTGACCCTGGGAGTGTTTGATAGGACGGTGTGGAGGGAGATTCTCTCTGTGTCTGACCCCGGGAGTGTGTGATGGGACGGTGTGGAGGGAGATTCACTCTGTGTCTGACCCTGGGAGTGTTTGATAGGACGGTGTGGAGGGAGATTCACTCTGTGTCTGACCCCGGGAGTGTTTGATAGGACGGTGTGGAGGGAGATTCACTCTGTGTCTGACCCCGGGAGTGTGTGACGGGACGTTGTGGAGGCAGATTCACTCCGTGTCTGACCCCGGGAGTATGTGATGGGACGGTGTGGAGGCAGATTCACTCCGTGTCTGACCCCGGGAGTGTGTGATGGGACGGTGTGGAGGGAGATTCACTCTGTGTCTGACCCTGGGAGTTTCGGATGAGACGGTGTGGAGGGAGATTCACTCTGTGTCTGACCACAGGAGTGTGTGATGGGACAGTGTGGAGGGAGATTCACTCTGTGTCTGACCCCGGCAATGTGTGATGGGACGGTGTGGAGGGAGATTCACTCTGTGTCTGACCACAGGAGTGTGTGATGGGACGGTGTGCAGGGAGATTCACTCTGTGTCTGACCCCGGGAGTGTGTGACAGGACGGTGTGGAGGGAGTTTCACTCTGTGTCTGACCCCGGGAGTGTGTGATGGGACGGTGTGGAGGGAGCTTCACTCTGTGTCTGACCCAGTGAGTGTGTGATGGGAAAGTGTGGAGGGAGATTCACTCTATGTCTGACCCCGGGAGTGTGTGATGGGACGGTGTGTAGGGAGATTCACTCTGTGTCTGACCCCGGGAGTGTGTGGTGGGATGGTGTGGAGGGAGATTCACTCTATCTGACCCCGGGAGTGTGTGATGGGACGGTGTGGAGGGAGCTTCGCTCTGTGTCTGACCCTGGGAGTTTCGGATGAGATGGTGTGGAGGGAGATTCACTCTGTGTCTGACCCCAGGGTATGTGTGATGGGACGGTGTGGAGGGAGATTCACTCTGTGTCTGACCACAGGAGTGTGTGATGGGACGGTGTGGAGGGAGATTCACTCTGTGTCTGACCCCGGGAGTGTTTGATAGGACGGTGTGGAGGGAGATTCACTCTGTGTCTGACCCTGGGAGTTTCGGATGAGACGGTGTGGAGGGAGATTCACTCTGTGTCTGACCCCAGGGTGTCTGTGATGGGACGGTGTGGAGGGAGATTCACTCTGTGTCTGACCACAGGAGTGTGTGATGGGACGGTGTGGAGGGAGATTCACTCTGTGTCTGAGTCCGGGACTGTGTGAAGGGACGCTGTGGAGGGAGCTACACTCTGTGTCTGAGTCCGGGAGTGTGTGATGGGACAGTGTGGAGGGAGATTCACTCTGTGTCTGACCCCGGCAATGTGTGATGGGACGGTGTGGAGGGAGATTCACTCTGTGTCTGACCACAGGAGTGTGTAATGGGACGGTGTGGAGGGAGATTCACTCTGTGTCTGACCCCGGGAGTGTTTGATAGGACGGTGTGGAGGGAGATTCACTCTGCGTCTGACCCCGGGAGTGTGTGACGGGACATTGTGGAGGGAGATTCACAGTGTGCCTGACTCCGGGAGTGTGCGATGGGACGGTGTGGAGAGAGTTTAACTCTGTGTCTGACCCCGGGAGTGTGTGATGGGACGGTGTGGAGGGAGTTTCACTCTGTGTCTAACCCAGGGAATGTGTGATGGGATGGTGCGGAGGGAGCTTCAGTCCCTGTCTTAGTCCGGGAGTGTGTGATGGGACAGAGTGGAGGGAGCTTCACTCTGTGTCTGACCCAGTGAGTGTGTGATGGGAAAGTGTGGAGGGAGTTTCACTCTGTGTCTGACCCCGGGAGTGTGTGATGGGACGGTGTGGAGGGGGTTTCACTCTGTGTCTAACCCAGGGAATGTGTGATGGGATGGTGCGGAGGGAGCTTCAGTCCCTGTCTTACTCCGGGAGTGTGTGATGGGACAGAGTGTAGGGAGCTTCACTCTGTGTCTGACCCAGTGAGTTTGTGATGGGAAAGTGTGGAGGGAGATTCACTCTGTGTCTGACCCCGGGAGTGTGTGATGGGACGGTGTGGAGACAGATTCACTCTGTGTCTGACCCCGGGAGTGTGTGGTGGGATGGTGTGGAGGGAGATTCACTCTATCTGACCCCGGGAGTGTGTGATGGGATGGTGTGGAGGGAGCTTCGCTCTGTGTCTGACCCCGGGAGTGTGTGATGGGACAGTGTGGAGGGAGATTCACCCTGAGTCTGACCCCGGTAGTGTGTGATGGGACGGTGTGGAGGCAGATTCACTCTGTGTCTGACCCCGGGAGTGTGTGATGGGACGGTGTGGAGGGAGATTCACTCTGTGTCTGTCCCTGGGAGTTTCGGGTGAGACGGTGTGGAGGGAGATTCACTCTGTGTCTGACCCCGGGAGTGTTTGATAGGACGGTGTGGAGGGAGATTCACTGTGTGTCTGACCCTGGGAGTGTGCGATGGGACGGTGTGGAGGGAGATTCTCTCTGTGTCTGACCCCGGGAGTGTTTGATAGGACGGTGTGGAGGGAGATTCACTCTGCGTCTGACCCCGGGAGTGTGTGATGGGACGGTGTGGAGGGAGATTCATTCTGTGTCTGAGTGCGGGACTGTGTGAAGGGACGCTGTGGAGGGAGCTACACTCTGTGTCTGAGTCCGGGAGTGTGTGATGGGACAGTGTGGAGGGAGATTCACTCTGTGTCTGACCCCGGCAATGTGTGATGGGACGGTGTGGAGGGAGATTCACTCTGTGTCTGACCACAGGAGTGTGTGATGGGACGGTGTGGAGGGAGATTCACTCTGTGTCTGACCCCGGGAGTGTTTGATAGGACGGTGTGGAGGGAGATTCACTCTGTGTCTGACCCCGGGAGTGTGTGACGGGACATTGTGGAGGGAGATTCACTCTGTGCCTGACTCCGGGAGTGTGCGATGGGACGGTGTGGAGGGAGTTTCACTCTGTGTCTGACCCCTGGAGTGTGTGATGGGACGGTGTGGAGGGAGTTTCACTCTGTGTCTAACCCAGGGAATGTGTGATGGGATGGTGTGGAGGGAGCTTCAGTCCCTGTCTTACTCCGGGAGTGTGTGATGGGACAGAGTGGAGGGAGCTTCACTCTGTGTCTGACCCAGTGAGTGTGTGATGGGAAAGTGTGGAGGGAGTTTCACTCTGTGTCTGACCCCGGGAGTGTGTGATGGGACGGTGTGGAGGGGGTTTCACTCTGTGTCTAACCCAGGGAATGTGTGATGGGATGGTGTGGAGGGAGCTTCAGTCCCTGTCTTACTCCGGGAGTGTGTAATGGGACAGAGTGTAGGGAGCTTCACTCTGTGTCTGACCCAGTGAGTTTGTGATGGGAAAGTGTGGAGGGAGATTCACTCTGTGTCTGACCCCGGGAGTGTGTGATGGGACGGTGTGGAGACAGATTCACTCTGTGTCTGACCCCGGGAGTGTGTGGTGGGATGGTGTGGAGGGAGATTCACTCTATCTGACCCCGGGAGTGTGTGATGGGACGGTGTGGAGTGAGCTTCGCTCTGTGTCTGACCCCGGGAGTGTGTGATGGGACAGTGTGGAGGGAGATTCACCCTGAGTCTGACCCCGGTAGTGTGTGATGGGACGGTGTGGAGGCAGATTCACTCTGTGTCTGACCCCGGGAGTGTGTGATGGGACGGTGTGGAGGGAGATTCACTCTGTGTCTGACCCTGGGAGTTTCGGATGAGACGGTGTGGAGGGAGATTCACTCTGTGTCTGACCCCAGGGTGTGTGTGATGGGACGGTGTGGAGGGAGATTCACTCTGTGTCTGACCACAGGAGTGTGTGATGGGACGGTGTGCAGGGAGATTCACTCTCTGTCTGACCCCGGGAGTGTTTGATAGGACGGTGTGGAGGGAGATTCACTCTGTGTCTGACCCTGGGAGTGTGTGATGGGACGGTGTGAAGGGAGATTCACTCTGTGTCTGACCACAGGAGTGTGTGATGGGACGGTGTGGAGGGAGATTCACTCTGTGTCTGACCCTGGGAGTGTTTGATAGGACGGTGTGGAGGGAGATTCTCTCTGTGTCTGACCCCGGGAGTGTGTGATGGGACGGTGTGGAGGGAGATTCACTCTGTGTCTGACCCTGGGAGTGTTTGATAGGACGGTGTGGAGGCAGATTCACTCTGTGTCTGACCCCGGGAGTGTGTGATGGGACGGTGTGGAGGGAGATTCACTCTGTGTCTGACCCTGGCAGTTTCGGATGAGACGGTGTGGAGGGAGATTCACTCTGTGTCTGACCCCAGGGTGTGTGTGATGGGACGGTGTGGAGGGAGATTCACTCTGTGTCTGACCCCGGGAGTGTGTGACGGGACGTTGTGGAGGCAGATTCTCTCCGTGTCTGACCCCGGGAGTATGTGATGGGACGGTGTGGAGGCAGATTCACTCCGTGTCTGACCCCGGGAGTGTGTGATGGGACGGTGTGGAGGGAGATTCACTCTGTGTCTGACCCTGGGAGTTTCGGATGAGACGGTGTGGAGGGAGATTCACTCTGTGTCTGACTCCGGGAGTGTGCGATGGGACGGTGTGGAGGGAGTTTCACTCTGTGTCTGACCCCGGGAGTGTGTGATGGGACGGTGTGGAGGGAGTTTCACTCTGTGTCTGACCCCGGGAGTGTGTGATGGGACGGTGTGGAGGGGGTTTCACTCTGTGTCTAACCCAGGGAATGTGTGATGGGATGGTGTGGAGGGAGCTTCAGTCCCTGTCTTACTCCGGGAGTGTGTGATGGGACAGAGTGGAGGGAGCTTCACTCTGTGTCTGACCCAGTGAGTGTGTGATGGGAAAGTGTGGAGGGAGATTCACTCTATGTCTGACCCCGGGAGTGTGTGATGGGACGGTGTGGAGGGAGATTCACTCTGTGTCTGACCCCGGGAGTGTGTGGTGGGATGGTGTGGAGGGAGATTCACTCTATCTGACCCCGGGAGTGTGTGATGGGACGGTGTGGAGGGAGCTTCGCTCTGTGTCTGACCCTGGGAGTTTCGGATGAGATGGTGTGGAGGGAGATTCACTCTGTGTCTGACCCCAGGGTATGTGTGATGGGACGGTGTGGAGGGAGATTCACTCTGTGTCTGACCACAGGAGTGTGTGATGGGACGGTGTGGAGGGAGATTCACTCTGTGTCTGACCCCGGGAGTGTTTGATAGGACGGTGTGGAGGGAGATTCACTCTGTGTCTGACCCTGGGAGTTTCGGATGAGACGGTGTGGAGGGAGATTCACTCTGTGTCTGACCCCAGGGTGTGTGTGATGGGACGGTGTGGAGGGAGATTCACTCTGTGTCTGACCACAGGAGTGTGTGATGGGACGGTGTGGAGGGAGATTCACTCTGTGTCTGAGTCCGGGACTGTGTGAAGGGACGCTGTGGAGGGAGCTACACTCTGTGTCTGAGTCCGGGAGTGTGTGATGGGACAGTGTGGAGGGAGATTCACTCTGTGTCTGACCCCGGCAATGTGTGCTGGGACGGTGTGGAGGGAGATTCACTCTGTGTCTGACCACAGGAGTGTGTAATGGGACGGTGTGGAGGGAGATTCACTCTGTGTCTGACCCCGGGAGTGTTTGATAGGACGGTGTGGAGGGAGATTCACTCTGCGTCTGACCCCGGGAGTGTGTGACGGGACATTGTGGAGGGAGATTCACAGTGTGCCTGACTCCGGGAGTGTGCGATGGGACGGTGTGGAGAGAGTTTAACTCTGTGTCTGACCCCGGGAGTGTGTGATGGGACGGTGTGGAGGGGGTTTCACTCTGTGTCTAACCCAGGGAATGTGTGATGGGATGGTGAGGAGGGAGCTTCAGTCCCTGTCTTACTCCGGGAGTGTGTGATGGGACAGAGTGGAGGGAGCTTCACTCTGTGTCTGACCCAGTGAGTGTGTGATGGGAAAGTGTGGAGGGAGTTTCACTCTGTGTCTGACCCCGGGAGTGTGTGATGGGACGGTGTGGAGGGGGTTTCACTCTGTGTCTAACCCAGGGAATGTGTGATGGGATGGTGCGGAGGGAGCTTCAGTCCCTGTCTTACTCCGGGAGTGTGTGATGGGACAGAGTGTAGGGAGCTTCACTCTGTGTCTGACCCAGTGAGTTTGTGATGGGAAAGTGTGGAGGGAGATTCACTCTGTGTCTGACCCCGGGAGTGTGTGATGGGACGGTGTGGAGACAGATTCACTCTGTGTCTGACCCCGGGAGTGTGTGGTGGGATGGTGTGGAGGGAGATTCACTCTATCTGACCCCGGGAGTGTGTGATGGGATGGTGTGGAGGGAGCTTCGCTCTGTGTCTGACCCCGGGAGTGTGTGATGGGACAGTGTGGAGGGAGATTCACCCTGAGTCTGACCCCGGTAGTGTGTGATGGGACGGTGTGGAGGCAGATTCACTCTGTGTCTGACCCCGGGAGTGTGTGATGGGACGGTGTGGAGGGAGATTCACTCTGTGTCTGTCCCTGGGAGTTTCGGGTGAGACGGTGTGGAGGGAGATTCACTCTGTGTCTGACCCCGGGAGTGTTTGATAGGACGGTGTGGAGGGAGATTCACTGTGTGTCTGACCCTGGGAGTGTGCGATGGGACGGTGTGGAGGGAGATTCTCTCTGTGTCTGACTCCGGGAGTGTTTGATAGGACGGTGTGGAGGGAGATTCACTGTGTGTCTGACCCTGGGAGTGTGCGATGGGACGGTGTGGAGGGAGATTCACTCTGTGTCTGACCCTGGGAGTGTTTGATAGGACGGTGTGGAGGGAGACTCACTCTGTGTCTGACCCCGGGAGTGTTTGATAGGACGGTGTGGAGGGAGATTCATTCTGTGTCTGACCCCAGGAGTGTGTGACGGGACATTGTGGAGGGAGATTCACTCTGTGCCTGACTCCGGGAGTGTGCGATGGGACGGTGTGGAGGGAGTTTCACTCTGTGTCTGACCCCAGGAGTGTGTGATGGGACGGTGTGGAGGGAGTTTCACTCTGTGTCTAACCCAGGGAATGTGTGATGGGATGGTGTGGAGGGAGCTTCAGTCCCTGTCTTACTCCGGGAGTGTGTGATGGGACAGAGTGGAGGGAGCTTCACTCTGTGTCTGACCCAGTGAGTGTGTGATGGGAAAGTGTGGAGGGAGTTTCACTCTGTGTCTTACCCCGGGAGTGTGTGATGGGACGGTGTGGAGGGGGTTTCACTCTGTGTCTAACCCAGGGAATATGTGATGGGATGGTGTGGAGGGAGCTTCAGTCCCTGTCTTACTCCGGGAGTGTGTGATGGGACAGAGTGGAGGGAGCTTCACTCTGTGTCTGACCCAGTGAGTGTGTGATGGGAAAGTGTGGAGGGAGATTCACTCTGTGTCTGACCCCGGGAGTGTGTGAAGGGACGGTGTGGAGGGAGATTCACTCTGTGTCTGACCCCGGGAGTGTGTGGTGGGATGGTGTGGAGGGACATTCACTCTATCTGACCCCGGGAGTGTGTTATGGGACGGTGTGGAGGGAGCTTCGCTCTGTGTCTGACCCCGGGAGTGTGTGATGGGACAGTGTGGAGGGAGATTCACCCTGAGTCTGACCCCGGTAGTGTGTGATGGGACGGTGTGGAGGCAGATTCACTCTGTGTCTGACCCCGGGAGTGTGTGATGGGACGGTGTGGAGGGAGATTCACTCTGTGTCTGACCCTGGGAGTTTCGGATGAGACGGTGTGGAGGGAGATTCACTCTGTGTCTGACCCCAGGGTGTGTGTGATGGGACGGTGTGGAGGGAGATTCACTCTGTGTCTGACCACAGGAGTGTGTGATGGGACGGTGTGGAGGGAGATTCACTCTGTGTCTGACCCCGGGAGTGTTTGATAGGACGGTGTGGAGGGAAATTCACTCTGTGTCTGACCCCGGGAGTGTGTGATGGGACGGTGTGGAGACAGATTCACTCTGTGTCTGACCCCGGGAGTGTGTGGTGGGATGGTGTGGAGGGAGATTCACTCTATCTGACCCCGGGAGTGTGTGATGGGATGGTGTGGAGGGAGCTTCGCTCTGTGTCTGACCCCGGGAGTGTGTGATGGGACGGTGTGGAGGGAGATTCACTCTGTGTCTGACCCCGGGAGTGTTTGATAGGATGGTGTGGAGGGAGATTCACTCTGTGTCTGACCCTGGGAGTGTGCGATGGGACGGTGTGGAGGGAGATTCACTCTGTGTCTGACCCTGTGAGTGTTTGATAGGACGGTGTAGAGGGAGATTCACTCTGTGTCTGAGTCCGGGACTGTGTGAAGGGACGCTGTGGAGGGAGCTACACTCTGTGTCTGAGTCCGGGAGTGTGTGATGGGACAGTGTGGAGGGAGATTCACTCTGTGTCTGACCCCGGCAATGTGTGATGGGACGGTGTGGAGGGAGATTCACTCTGTGTCTGACCACAGGAGTGTGTAATGGGACGGTGTGGAGGGAGATTCACTCTGTGTCTGACCCCGGGAGTGTTTGATAGGACGGTGTGGAGGGAGATTCACTCTGCGTCTGACCCCGGGAGTGTGTGACGGGACATTGTGGAGGGAGATTCACTCTGTGCCTGACTCCGGGAGTGTGCGATGGGACGGTGTGGAGAGAGTTTAACTCTGTGTCTGACCCCGGGAGTGTGTGATGGGACGGTGTGGAGGGAGTTTCACTCTGTGTCTAACCCAGGGAATGTGTGATGGGATGGTGCGGAGGGAGCTTCAGTCCCTGTCTTACTCCGGGAGTGTGTGATGGGACAGAGTGGAGGGAGCTTCACTCTGTGTCTGACCCAGTGAGTGTGTGATGGGAAAGTGTGGAGGGAGTTTCACTCTGTGTCTGACCCCGGGAGTGTGTGATGGGACGGTGTGGAGGGGGTTTCACTCTGTGTCTAACCCAGGGAATGTGTGATGGGATGGTGCGGAGGGAGCTTCAGTCCCTGTCTTACTCCGGGAGTGTGTGATGGGACAGAGTGTAGGGAGCTTCACTCTGTGTCTGACCCAGTGAGTTTGTGATGGGAAAGTGTGGAGGGAGATTCACTCTGTGTCTGACCCCGGGAGTGTGTGATGGGACGGTGTGGAGACAGATTCACTCTGTGTCTGACCCCGGGAGTGTGTGGTGGGATGGTGTGGAGGGAGATTCACTCTATCTGACCCCGGGAGTGTGTGATGGGATGGTGTGGAGGGAGCTTCGCTCTGTGTCTGACCCCGGGAGTGTGTGATGGGACAGTGTGGAGGGAGATTCACCCTGAGTCTGACCCCGGTAGTGTGTGATGGGACGGTGTGGAGGCAGATTCACTCTGTGTCTGACCCCGGGAGTGTGTGATGGGACGGTGTGGAGGGAGATTCACTCTGTGTCTGTCCCTGGGAGTTTCGGGTGAGACGGTGTGGAGGGAGATTCACTCTGTGTCTGACCCCGGGAGTGTTTGATAGGACGGTGTGGAGGGAGATTCACTGTGTGTCTGACCCTGGGAGTGTGCGATGGGACGGTGTGGAGGGAGATTCTCTCTGTGTCTGACTCCGGGAGTGTTTGATAGGACGGTGTGGAGGGAGATTCACTGTGTGTCTGACCCTGGGAGTGTGCGATGGGACGGTGTGGAGGGAGATTCACTCTGTGTCTGACCCTGGGAGTGTTTGATAGGACGGTGTGGAGGGAGACTCACTCTGTGTCTGACCCCGGGAGTGTTTGATAGGACGGTGTGGAGGGAGATTCATTCTGTGTCTGACCCCAGGAGTGTGTGACGGGACATTGTGGAGGGAGATTCACTCTGTGCCTGACTCCGGGAGTGTGCGATGGGACGGTGTGGAGGGAGTTTCACTCTGTGTCTGACCCCAGGAGTGTGTGATGGGACGGTGTGGAGGGAGTTTCACTCTGTGTCTAACCCAGGGAATGTGTGATGGGATGGTGTGGAGGGAGCTTCAGTCCCTGTCTTACTCCGGGAATGTGTGATGGGACAGAGTGGAGGGAGCTTCACTCTGTGTCTGACCCAGTGAGTGTGTGATGGGAAAGTGTGGAGGGAGTTTCACTCTGTGTCTTACCCCGGGAGTGTGTGATGGGACGGTGTGGAGGGGGTTTCACTCTGTGTCTAACCCAGGGAATGTGTGATGGGATGGTGTGGAGGGAGCTTCAGTCCCTGTCTTACTCCGGGAGTGTGTGATGGGACAGAGTGGAGGGAGCTTCACTCTGTGTCTGACCCAGTGAGTGTGTGATGGGAAAGTGTGGAGGGAGATTCACTCTGTGTCTGACCCCGGGAGTGTGTGAAGGGACGGTGTGGAGGGAGATTCACTCTGTGTCTGACCCCGGGAGTGTGTGGTGGGATGGTGTGGAGGGACATTCACTCTATCTGACCCCGGGAGTGTGTTATGGGACGGTGTGGAGGGAGCTTCGCTCTGTGTCTGACCCCGGGAGTGTGTGATGGGACAGTGTGGAGGGAGATTCACCCTGAGTCTGACCCCGGTAGTGTGTGATGGGACGGTGTGGAGGCAGATTCACTCTGTGTCTGACCCCGGGAGTGTGTGATGGGACGGTGTGGAGGGAGATTCACTCTGTGTCTGACCCTGGGAGTTTCGGATGAGACGGTGTGGAGGGAGATTCACTCTGTGTCTGACCCCAGGGTGTGTGTGATGGGACGGTGTGGAGGGAGATTCACTCTGTGTCTGACCACAGGAGTGTGTGATGGGACGGTGTGGAGGGAGATTCACTCTGTGTCTGACCCCGGGAGTGTTTGATAGGACGGTGTGGAGGGAAATTCACTCTGTGTCTGACCCCGGGAGTGTGTGATGGGACGGTGTGGAGACAGATTCACTCTGTGTCTGACCCCGGGAGTGTGTGGTGGGATGGTGTGGAGGGAGATTCACTCTATCTGACCCCGGGAGTGTGTGATGGGATGGTGTGGAGGGAGCTTCGCTCTGTGTCTGACCCCGGGAGTGTGTGATGGGACGGTGTGGAGGGAGATTCACTCTGTGTCTGACCCCGGGAGTGTTTGATAGGACGGTGTGGAGGGAGATTCACTCTGTGTCTGACCCTGGGAGTGTGCGATGGGACGGTGTGGAGGGAGATTCACTCTGTGTCTGACCCTGTGAGTGTTTGATAGGACGGTGTAGAGGGAGATTCACTCTGTGTCTGACCCCGGGAGTGTGTGATGGGACGGTGTGGAGGGAGATTCACTCTGTGTCTGACCCCGGGAGTGTGTGATGGGACGGTGTGGAGGGAGATTCACTCTGTGTCTGACCCTGGGAATGTGTGATGGGACGGTGTGGGGGAGATTCACTCTGCGTCTGACCCCGGGAGTGTGTGATGGGACGGTGTGGAGGGAGATTCACTCTGTGTCTGAGTCCGGGAGTGTGTGATGGGACAGTGTGGAGGGAGATTCACTCTGTGTCTGACCCCGGCAATGTGTGATGGGACGGTGTGGAGGGAGATTCACTCTGTGTCTGACCACAGGAGTGTGTGATGGGACGGTGTGGAGGGAGATTCACTCTGTGTCTGACCCCGGGAGTGTGTGATGGGACGGTGTGGAGACAGATTCACTCTGTGTCTGACCCCGGGAGTGTGTGGTGGGATGGTGTGGAGGGAGATTCACTCTATCTGACCCCGGGAGTGTGTGATGGGATGGTGTGGAGGGAGCTTCGCTCTGTGTCTGACCCCGGGAGTGTGTGATGGGACGGTGTGGAGGGAGATTCACTCTGTGTCTGACCCCGGGAGTGTTTGATAGGACGGTGTGGAGGGAGATTCACTCTGTGTCTGACCCTGGGAGTGTGCGATGGGACGGTGTGGAGGGAGATTCACTCTGTGTCTGACCCTGTGAGTGTTTGATAGGACGGTGTAGAGGGAGATTCACTCTGTGTCTGAGTCCGGGACTGTGTGAAGGGACGCTGTGGAGGGAGCTACACTCTGTGTCTGAGTCCGGGAGTGTGTGATGGGACAGTGTGGAGGGAGATTCACTCTGTGTCTGACCCCGGCAATGTGTGATGGGACGGTGTGGAGGGAGATTCACTCTGTGTCTGACCACAGGAGTGTGTAATGGGACGGTGTGGAGGGAGATTCACTCTGTGTCTGACCCCGGGAGTGTTTGATAGGACGGTGTGGAGGGAGATTCACTCTGCGTCTGACCCCGGGAGTGTGTGACGGGACATTGTGGAGGGAGATTCACTCTGTGCCTGACTCCGGGAGTGTGCGATGGGACGGTGTGGAGAGAGTTTAACTCTGTGTCTGACCCCGGGAGTGTGTGATGGGACGGTGTGGAGGGAGTTTCACTCTGTGTCTAACCCAGGGAATGTGTGATGGGATGGTGCGGAGGGAGCTTCAGTCCCTGTCTTACTCCGGGAGTGTGTGATGGGACAGAGTGGAGGGAGCTTCACTCTGTGTCTGACCCAGTGAGTGTGTGATGGGAAAGTGTGGAGGGAGTTTCACTCTGTGTCTGACCCCGGGAGTGTGTGATGGGACGGTGTGGAGGGGGTTTCACTCTGTGTCTAACCCAGGGAATGTGTGATGGGATGGTGCGGAGGGAGCTTCAGTCCCTGTCTTACTCTGGGAGTGTGTGATGGGACAGAGTGTAGGGAGCTTCACTCTGTGTCTGACCCAGTGAGTTTGTGATGGGAAAGTGTGGAGGGAGATTCACTCTGTGTCTGACCCCGGGAGTGTGTGATGGGACGGTGTGGAGACAGATTCACTCTGTGTCTGACCCCGGGAGTGTGTGGTGGGATGGTGTGGAGGGAGATTCACTCTATCTGACCCCGGGAGTGTGTGATGGGATGGTGTGGAGGGAGGTTCGCTCTGTGTCTGACCCCGGGAGTGTGTGATGGGACAGTGTGGAGGGAGATTCACCCTGAGTCTGACCCCGGTAGTGTGTGATGGGACGGTGTGGAGGCAGATTCACTCTGTGTCTGACCCCGGGAGTGTGTGATGGGACGGTGTGGAGGGAGATTCACTCTGTGTCTGTCCCTGGGAGTTTCGGGTGAGACGGTGTGGAGGGACATTCACTCTATCTGACCCCGGGAGTGTGTTATGGGACGGTGTGGAGGGAGCTTCGCTCTGTGTCTGACCCCGGGAGTGTGTGATGGGACAGTGTGGAGGGAGATTCACCCTGAGTCTGACCCCAGTAGTGTGTGATGGGACGGTGTGGAGGCAGATTCACTCTGTGTCTGACCCCGGGAGTGTGTGATGGGACGGTGTGGAGGGAGATTCACTCTGTGTCTGACCCTGGGAGTTTCGGATGAGACGGTGTGGAGGGAGATTCACTCTGTGTCTGACCCCAGGGTGTGTGTGATGGGACGGTGTGGAGGGAGATTCACTCTGTGTCTGACCACAGGAGTGTGTGATGGGACGGTGTGGAGGGAGATTCACTCTGTGTCTGACCCCGGGAGTGTTTGATAGGACGGTGTGGAGGGAAATTCACTCTGTGTCTGACCCCGGGAGTGTGTGATGGGACGGTGTGGAGACAGATTCACTCTGTGTCTGACCCCGGGAGTGTGTGGTGGGATGGTGTGGAGGGAGATTCACTCTATCTGACCCCGGGAGTGTGTGATGGGATGGTGTGGAGGGAGCTTCGCTCTGTGTCTGACCCCGGGAGTGTGTGATGGGACGGTGTGGAGGGAGATTCACTCTGTGTCTGACCCCGGGAGTGTTTGATAGGACGGTGTGGAGGGAGATTCACTCTGTGTCTGACCCTGGGAGTGTGCGATGGGACGGTGTGGAGGGAGATTCACTCTGTGTCTGACCCTGTGAGTGTTTGATAGGACGGTGTAGAGGGAGATTCACTCTGTGTCTGAGTCCGGGACTGTGTGAAGGGACGCTGTGGAGGGAGCTACACTCTGTGTCTGAGTCCGGGAGTGTGTGATGGGACAGTGTGGAGGGAGATTCACTCTGTGTCTGACCCCGGCAATGTGTGATGGGACGGTGTGGAGGGAGATTCACTCTGTGTCTGACCACAGGAGTGTGTAATGGGACGGTGTGGAGGGAGATTCACTCTGTGTCTGACCCCGGGAGTGTTTGATAGGACGGTGTGGAGGGAGATTCACTCTGCGTCTGACCCCGGGAGTGTGTGACGGGACATTGTGGAGGGAGATTCACTCTGTGCCTGACTCCGGGAGTGTGCGATGGGACGGTGTGGAGAGAGTTTAACTCTGTGTCTGACCCCGGGAGTGTGTGATGGGACGGTGTGGAGGGAGTTTCACTCTGTGTCTAACCCAGGGAATGTGTGATGGGATGGTGCGGAGGGAGCTTCAGTCCCTGTCTTACTCCGGGAGTGTGTGATGGGACAGAGTGGAGGGAGCTTCACTCTGTGTCTGACCCAGTGAGTGTGTGATGGGAAAGTGTGGAGGGAGTTTCACTCTGTGTCTGACCCCGGGAGTGTGTGATGGGACGGTGTGGAGGGGGTTTCACTCTGTGTCTAACCCAGGGAATGTGTGATGGGATGGTGCGGAGGGAGCTTCAGTCCCTGTCTTACTCCGGGAGTGTGTGATGGGACAGAGTGTAGGGAGCTTCACTCTGTGTCTGACCCAGTGAGTTTGTGATGGGAAAGTGTGGAGGGAGATTCACTCTGTGTCTGACCCCGGGAGTGTGTGATGGGACGGTGTGGAGACAGATTCACTCTGTGTCTGACCCCGGGAGTGTGTGGTGGGATGGTGTGGAGGGAGATTCACTCTATCTGACCCCGGGAGTGTGTGATGGGATGGTGTGGAGGGAGCTTCGCTCTGTGTCTGACCCCGGGAGTGTGTGATGGGACAGTGTGGAGGGAGATTCACCCTGAGTCTGACCCCGGTAGTGTGTGATGGGACGGTGTGGAGGCAGATTCACTCTGTGTCTGACCCCGGGAGTGTGTGATGGGACGGTGTGGAGGGAGATTCACTCTGTGTCTGTCCCTGGGAGTTTCGGGTGAGACGGTGTGGAGGGAGATTCACTCTGTGTCTGACCCCGGGAGTGTTTGATAGGACGGTGTGGAGGGAGATTCACTGTGTGTCTGACCCTGGGAGTGTGCGATGGGACGGTGTGGAGGGAGATTCTCTCTGTGTCTGACTCCGGGAGTGTTTGATAGGACGGTGTGGAGGGAGATTCACTGTGTGTCTGACCCTGGGAGTGTGCGATGGGACGGTGTGGAGGGAGATTCACTCTGTGTCTGACCCTGGGAGTGTTTGATAGGACGGTGTGGAGGGAGACTCACTCTGTGTCTGACCCCGGGAGTGTTTGATAGGACGGTGTGGAGGGAGATTCATTCTGTGTCTGACCCCAGGAGTGTGTGACGGGACATTGTGGAGGGAGATTCACTCTGTGCCTGACTCCGGGAGTGTGCGATGGGACGGTGTGGAGGGAGTTTCACTCTGTGTCTGACCCCAGGAGTGTGTGATGGGACGGTGTGGAGGGAGTTTCACTCTGTGTCTAACCCAGGGAATGTGTGATGGGATGGTGTGGAGGGAGCTTCAGTCCCTGTCTTACTCCGGGAGTGTGTGATGGGACAGAGTGGAGGGAGCTTCACTCTGTGTCTGACCCAGTGAGTGTGTGATGGGAAAGTGTGGAGGGAGTTTCACTCTGTGTCTTACCCCGGGAGTGTGTGATGGGACGGTGTGGAGGGGGTTTCACTCTGTGTCTAACCCAGGGAATGTGTGATGGGATGGTGTGGAGGGAGCTTCAGTCCCTGTCTTACTCCGGGAGTGTGTGATGGGACAGAGTGGAGGGAGCTTCACTCTGTGTCTGACCCAGTGAGTGTGTGATGGGAAAGTGTGGAGGGAGATTCACTCTGTGTCTGACCCCGGGAGTGTGTGAAGGGACGGTGTGGAGGGAGATTCACTCTGTGTCTGACCCCGGGAGTGTGTGGTGGGATGGTGTGGAGGGACATTCACTCTATCTGACCCCGGGAGTGTGTTATGGGACGGTGTGGAGGGAGCTTCGCTCTGTGTCTGACCCCGGGAGTGTGTGATGGGACAGTGTGGAGGGAGATTCACCCTGAGTCTGACCCCGGTAGTGTGTGATGGGACGGTGTGGAGGCAGATTCACTCTGTGTCTGACCCCGGGAGTGTGTGATGGGACGGTGTGGAGGGAGATTCACTCTGTGTCTGACCCTGGGAGTTTCGGATGAGACGGTGTGGAGGGAGATTCACTCTGTGTCTGACCCCAGGGTGTGTGTGATGGGACGGTGTGGAGGGAGATTCACTCTGTGTCTGACCACAGGAGTGTGTGATGGGACGGTGTGGAGGGAGATTCACTCTGTGTCTGACCCCGGGAGTGTTTGATAGGACGGTGTGGAGGGAAATTCACTCTGTGTCTGACCCCGGGAGTGTGTGATGGGACGGTGTGGAGACAGATTCACTCTGTGTCTGACCCCGGGAGTGTGTGGTGGGATGGTGTGGAGGGAGATTCACTCTATCTGACCCCGGGAGTGTGTGATGGGATGGTGTGGAGGGAGCTTCGCTCTGTGTCTGACCCCGGGAGTGTGTGATGGGACGGTGTGGAGGGAGATTCACTCTGTGTCTGACCCCGGGAGTGTTTGATAGGACGGTGTGGAGGGAGATTCACTCTGTGTCTGACCCTGGGAGTGTGCGATGGGACGGTGTGGAGGGAGATTCACTCTGTGTCTGACCCTGTGAGTGTTTGATAGGACGGTGTAGAGGGAGATTCACTCTGTGTCTGACCCCGGGAGTGTGTGATGGGACGGTGTGGAGGGAGATTCACTCTGTGTCTGACCCCGGGAGTGTGTGATGGGACGGTGTGGAGGGAGATTCACTCTGTGTCTGACCCTGGGAATGTGTGATGGGACGGTGTGGGGGAGATTCACTCTGCGTCTGACCCCGGGAGTGTGTGATGGGACGGTGTGGAGGGAGATTCACTCTGTGTCTGAGTCCGGGAGTGTGTGATGGGACAGTGTGGAGGGAGATTCACTCTGTGTCTGACCCCGGCAATGTGTGATGGGACGGTGTGGAGGGAGATTCACTCTGTGTCTGACCACAGGAGTGTGTGATGGGACGGTGTGGAGGGAGATTCACTCTGTGTCTGACCCCGGGAGTGTGTGATGGGACGGTGTGGAGACAGATTCACTCTGTGTCTGACCCCGGGAGTGTGTGGTGGGATGGTGTGGAGGGAGATTCACTCTATCTGACCCCGGGAGTGTGTGATGGGATGGTGTGGAGGGAGCTTCGCTCTGTGTCTGACCCCGGGAGTGTGTGATGGGACGGTGTGGAGGGAGATTCACTCTGTGTCTGACCCCGGGAGTGTTTGATAGGACGGTGTGGAGGGAGATTCACTCTGTGTCTGACCCTGGGAGTGTGCGATGGGACGGTGTGGAGGGAGATTCACTCTGTGTCTGACCCTGTGAGTGTTTGATAGGACGGTGTAGAGGGAGATTCACTCTGTGTCTGAGTCCGGGACTGTGTGAAGGGACGCTGTGGAGGGAGCTACACTCTGTGTCTGAGTCCGGGAGTGTGTGATGGGACAGTGTGGAGGGAGATTCACTCTGTGTCTGACCCCGGCAATGTGTGATGGGACGGTGTGGAGGGAGATTCACTCTGTGTCTGACCACAGGAGTGTGTAATGGGACGGTGTGGAGGGAGATTCACTCTGTGTCTGACCCCGGGAGTGTTTGATAGGACGGTGTGGAGGGAGATTCACTCTGCGTCTGACCCCGGGAGTGTGTGACGGGACATTGTGGAGGGAGATTCACTCTGTGCCTGACTCCGGGAGTGTGCGATGGGACGGTGTGGAGAGAGTTTAACTCTGTGTCTGACCCCGGGAGTGTGTGATGGGACGGTGTGGAGGGAGTTTCACTCTGTGTCTAACCCAGGGAATGTGTGATGGGATGGTGCGGAGGGAGCTTCAGTCCCTGTCTTACTCCGGGAGTGTGTGATGGGACAGAGTGGAGGGAGCTTCACTCTGTGTCTGACCCAGTGAGTGTGTGATGGGAAAGTGTGGAGGGAGTTTCACTCTGTGTCTGACCCCGGGAGTGTGTGATGGGACGGTGTGGAGGGGGTTTCACTCTGTGTCTAACCCAGGGAATGTGTGATGGGATGGTGCGGAGGGAGCTTCAGTCCCTGTCTTACTCCGGGAGTGTGTGATGGGACAGAGTGTAGGGAGCTTCACTCTGTGTCTGACCCAGTGAGTTTGTGATGGGAAAGTGTGGAGGGAGATTCACTCTGTGTCTGACCCCGGGAGTGTGTGATGGGACGGTGTGGAGACAGATTCACTCTGTGTCTGACCCCGGGAGTGTGTGGTGGGATGGTGTGGAGGGAGATTCACTCTATCTGACCCCGGGAGTGTGTGATGGGATGGTGTGGAGGGAGCTTCGCTCTGTGTCTGACCCCGGGAGTGTGTGATGGGACAGTGTGGAGGGAGATTCACCCTGAGTCTGACCCCGGTAGTGTGTGATGGGACGGTGTGGAGGCAGATTCACTCTGTGTCTGACCCCGGGAGTGTGTGATGGGACGGTGTGGAGGGAGATTCACTCTGTGTCTGTCCCTGGGAGTTTCGGGTGAGACGGTGTGGAGGGAGATTCACTCTGTGTCTGACCCCGGGAGTGTTTGATAGGACGGTGTGGAGGGAGATTCACTGTGTGTCTGACCCTGGGAGTGTGCGATGGGACGGTGTGGAGGGAGATTCTCTCTGTGTCTGACTCCGGGAGTGTTTGATAGGACGGTGTGGAGGGAGATTCACTGTGTGTCTGACCCTGGGAGTGTGCGATGGGACGGTGTGGAGGGAGATTCACTCTGTGTCTGACCCTGGGAGTGTTTGATAGGACGGTGTGGAGGGAGACTCACTCTGTGTCTGACCCCGGGAGTGTTTGATAGGACGGTGTGGAGGGAGATTCATTCTGTGTCTGACCCCAGGAGTGTGTGACGGGACATTGTGGAGGGAGATTCACTCTGTGCCTGACTCCGGGAGTGTGCGATGGGACGGTGTGGAGGGAGTTTCACTCTGTGTCTGACCCCAGGAGTGTGTGATGGGACGGTGTGGAGGGAGTTTCACTCTGTGTCTAACCCAGGGAATGTGTGATGGGATGGTGTGGAGGGAGCTTCAGTCCCTGTCTTACTCCGGGAGTGTGTGATGGGACAGAGTGGAGGGAGCTTCACTCTGTGTCTGACCCAGTGAGTGTGTGATGGGAAAGTGTGGAGGGAGTTTCACTCTGTGTCTTACCCCGGGAGTGTGTGATGGGACGGTGTGGAGGGGGTTTCACTCTGTGTCTAACCCAGGGAATGTGTGATGGGATGGTGTGGAGGGAGCTTCAGTCCCTGTCTTACTCCGGGAGTGTGTGATGGGACAGAGTGGAGGGAGCTTCACTCTGTGTCTGACCCAGTGAGTGTGTGATGGGAAAGTGTGGAGGGAGATTCACTCTGTGTCTGACCCCGGGAGTGTGTGAAGGGACGGTGTGGAGGGAGATTCACTCTGTGTCTGACCCCGGGAGTGTGTGGTGGGATGGTGTGGAGGGACATTCACTCTATCTGACCCCGGTAGTGTGTGATGGGACGGTGTGGAGGCAGATTCACTCTGTGTCTGACCCCGGGAGTGTGTGATGGGACGGTGTGGAGGGAGATTCACTCTGTGTCTGAGTCCGGGAGTGTGTGATGGGACAGTGTGGAGGGAGATTCACTCTGTGTCTGACCCCGGCAATGTGTGATGGGACGGTGTGGAGGGAGATTCACTCTGTGTCTGACCACAGGAGTGTGTGATGGGACGGTGTGGAGGGAGATTCACTCTGTGTCTGACCCCGGGAGTGTGTGATGGGACGGTGTGGAGACAGATTCACTCTGTGTCTGACCCCGGGAGTGTGTGGTGGGATGGTGTGGAGGGAGATTCACTCTATCTGACCCCGGGAGTGTGTGATGGGATGGTGTGGAGGGAGCTTCGCTCTGTGTCTGACCCCGGGAGTGTGTGATGGGACGGTGTGGAGGGAGATTCACTCTGTGTCTGACCCCGGGAGTGTTTGATAGGACGGTGTGGAGGGAGATTCACTCTGTGTCTGACCCTGGGAGTGTGCGATGGGACGGTGTGGAGGGAGATTCACTCTGTGTCTGACCCTGTGAGTGTTTGATAGGACGGTGTAGAGGGAGATTCACTCTGTGTCTGAGTCCGGGACTGTGTGAAGGGACGCTGTGGAGGGAGCTACACTCTGTGTCTGAGTCCGGGAGTGTGTGATGGGACAGTGTGGAGGGAGATTCACTCTGTGTCTGACCCCGGCAATGTGTGATGGGACGGTGTGGAGGGAGATTCACTCTGTGTCTGACCACAGGAGTGTGTAATGGGACGGTGTGGAGGGAGATTCACTCTGTGTCTGACCCCGGGAGTGTTTGATAGGACGGTGTGGAGGGAGATTCACTCTGCGTCTGACCCCGGGAGTGTGTGACGGGACATTGTGGAGGGAGATTCACTCTGTGCCTGACTCCGGGAGTGTGCGATGGGACGGTGTGGAGAGAGTTTAACTCTGTGTCTGACCCCGGGAGTGTGTGATGGGACGGTGTGGAGGGAGTTTCACTCTGTGTCTAACCCAGGGAATGTGTGATGGGATGGTGCGGAGGGAGCTTCAGTCCCTGTCTTACTCCGGGAGTGTGTGATGGGACAGAGTGGAGGGAGCTTCACTCTGTGTCTGACCCAGTGAGTGTGTGATGGGAAAGTGTGGAGGGAGTTTCACTCTGTGTCTGACCCCGGGAGTGTGTGATGGGACGGTGTGGAGGGGGTTTCACTCTGTGTCTAACCCAGGGAATGTGTGATGGGATGGTGCGGAGGGAGCTTCAGTCCCTGTCTTACTCCGGGAGTGTGTGATGGGACAGAGTGTAGGGAGCTTCACTCTGTGTCTGACCCAGTGAGTTTGTGATGGGAAAGTGTGGAGGGAGATTCACTCTGTGTCTGACCCCGGGAGTGTGTGATGGGACGGTGTGGAGACAGATTCACTCTGTGTCTGACCCCGGGAGTGTGTGGTGGGATGGTGTGGAGGGAGATTCACTCTATCTGACCCCGGGAGTGTGTGATGGGATGGTGTGGAGGGAGCTTCGCTCTGTGTCTGACCCCGGGAGTGTGTGATGGGACAGTGTGGAGGGAGATTCACCCTGAGTCTGACCCCGGTAGTGTGTGATGGGACGGTGTGGAGGCAGATTCACTCTGTGTCTGACCCCGGGAGTGTGTGATGGGACGGTGTGGAGGGAGATTCACTCTGTGTCTGTCCCTGGGAGTTTCGGGTGAGACGGTGTGGAGGGAGATTCACTCTGTGTCTGACCCCGGGAGTGTTTGATAGGACGGTGTGGAGGGAGATTCACTGTGTGTCTGACCCTGGGAGTGTGCGATGGGACGGTGTGGAGGGAGATTCTCTCTGTGTCTGACTCCGGGAGTGTTTGATAGGACGGTGTGGAGGGAGATTCACTGTGTGTCTGACCCTGGGAGTGTGCGATGGGACGGTGTGGAGGGAGATTCACTCTGTGTCTGACCCTGGGAGTGTTTGATAGGACGGTGTGGAGGGAGACTCACTCTGTGTCTGACCCCGGGAGTGTTTGATAGGACGGTGTGGAGGGAGATTCATTCTGTGTCTGACCCCAGGAGTGTGTGACGGGACATTGTGGAGGGAGATTCACTCTGTGCCTGACTCCGGGAGTGTGCGATGGGACGGTGTGGAGGGAGTTTCACTCTGTGTCTGACCCCAGGAGTGTGTGATGGGACGGTGTGGAGGGAGTTTCACTCTGTGTCTAACCCAGGGAATGTGTGATGGGATGGTGTGGAGGGAGCTTCAGTCCCTGTCTTACTCCGGGAGTGTGTGATGGGACAGAGTGGAGGGAGCTTCACTCTGTGTCTGACCCAGTGAGTGTGTGATGGGAAAGTGTGGAGGGAGTTTCACTCTGTGTCTTACCCCGGGAGTGTGTGATGGGACGGTGTGGAGGGGGTTTCACTCTGTGTCTAACCCAGGGAATGTGTGATGGGATGGTGTGGAGGGAGCTTCAGTCCCTGTCTTACTCCGGGAGTGTGTGATGGGACAGAGTGGAGGGAGCTTCACTCTGTGTCTGACCCAGTGAGTGTGTGATGGGAAAGTGTGGAGGGAGATTCACTCTGTGTCTGACCCCGGGAGTGTGTGAAGGGACGGTGTGGAGGGAGATTCACTCTGTGTCTGACCCCGGGAGTGTGTGGTGGGATGGTGTGGAGGGACATTCACTCTATCTGACCCCGGTAGTGTGTGATGGGACGGTGTGGAGGCAGATTCACTCTGTGTCTGACCCCGGGAGTGTGTGATGGGACGGTGTGGAGGGAGATTCACTCTGTGTCTGAGTCCGGGAGTGTGTGATGGGACAGTGTGGAGGGAGATTCACTCTGTGTCTGACCCCGGCAATGTGTGATGGGACGGTGTGGAGGGAGATTCACTCTGTGTCTGACCACAGGAGTGTGTGATGGGACGGTGTGGAGGGAGATTCACTCTGTGTCTGACCCCGGGAGTGTGTGATGGGACGGTGTGGAGACAGATTCACTCTGTGTCTGACCCCGGGAGTGTGTGGTGGGATGGTGTGGAGGGAGATTCACTCTATCTGACCCCGGGAGTGTGTGATGGGATGGTGTGGAGGGAGCTTCGCTCTGTGTCTGACCCCGGGAGTGTGTGATGGGACGGTGTGGAGGGAGATTCACTCTGTGTCTGACCCCGGGAGTGTTTGATAGGACGGTGTGGAGGGAGATTCACTCTGTGTCTGACCCTGGGAGTGTGCGATGGGACGGTGTGGAGGGAGATTCACTCTGTGTCTGACCCTGTGAGTGTTTGATAGGACGGTGTAGAGGGAGATTCACTCTGTGTCTGAGTCCGGGACTGTGTGAAGGGACGCTGTGGAGGGAGCTACACTCTGTGTCTGAGTCCGGGAGTGTGTGATGGGACAGTGTGGAGGGAGATTCACTCTGTGTCTGACCCCGGCAATGTGTGATGGGACGGTGTGGAGGGAGATTCACTCTGTGTCTGACCACAGGAGTGTGTAATGGGACGGTGTGGAGGGAGATTCACTCTGTGTCTGACCCCGGGAGTGTTTGATAGGACGGTGTGGAGGGAGATTCACTCTGCGTCTGACCCCGGGAGTGTGTGACGGGACATTGTGGAGGGAGATTCACTCTGTGCCTGACTCCGGGAGTGTGCGATGGGACGGTGTGGAGAGAGTTTAACTCTGTGTCTGACCCCGGGAGTGTGTGATGGGACGGTGTGGAGGGAGTTTCACTCTGTGTCTAACCCAGGGAATGTGTGATGGGATGGTGCGGAGGGAGCTTCAGTCCCTGTCTTACTCCGGGAGTGTGTGATGGGACAGAGTGGAGGGAGCTTCACTCTGTGTCTGACCCAGTGAGTGTGTGATGGGAAAGTGTGGAGGGAGTTTCACTCTGTGTCTGACCCCGGGAGTGTGTGATGGGACGGTGTGGAGGGGGTTTCACTCTGTGTCTAACCCAGGGAATGTGTGATGGGATGGTGCGGAGGGAGCTTCAGTCCCTGTCTTACTCCGGGAGTGTGTGATGGGACAGAGTGTAGGGAGCTTCACTCTGTGTCTGACCCAGTGAGTTTGTGATGGGAAAGTGTGGAGGGAGATTCACTCTGTGTCTGACCCCGGGAGTGTGTGATGGGACGGTGTGGAGACAGATTCACTCTGTGTCTGACCCCGGGAGTGTGTGGTGGGATGGTGTGGAGGGAGATTCACTCTATCTGACCCCGGGAGTGTGTGATGGGATGGTGTGGAGGGAGCTTCGCTCTGTGTCTGACCCCGGGAGTGTGTGATGGGACAGTGTGGAGGGAGATTCACCCTGAGTCTGACCCCGGTAGTGTGTGATGGGACGGTGTGGAGGCAGATTCACTCTGTGTCTGACCCCGGGAGTGTGTGATGGGACGGTGTGGAGGGAGATTCACTCTGTGTCTGTCCCTGGGAGTTTCGGGTGAGACGGTGTGGAGGGAGATTCACTCTGTGTCTGACCCCGGGAGTGTTTGATAGGACGGTGTGGAGGGAGATTCACTGTGTGTCTGACCCTGGGAGTGTGCGATGGGACGGTGTGGAGGGAGATTCTCTCTGTGTCTGACTCCGGGAGTGTTTGATAGGACGGTGTGGAGGGAGATTCACTGTGTGTCTGACCCTGGGAGTGTGCGATGGGACGGTGTGGAGGGAGATTCACTCTGTGTCTGACCCTGGGAGTGTTTGATAGGACGGTGTGGAGGGAGACTCACTCTGTGTCTGACCCCGGGAGTGTTTGATAGGACGGTGTGGAGGGAGATTCATTCTGTGTCTGACCCCAGGAGTGTGTGACGGGACATTGTGGAGGGAGATTCACTCTGTGCCTGACTCCGGGAGTGTGCGATGGGACGGTGTGGAGGGAGTTTCACTCTGTGTCTGACCCCAGGAGTGTGTGATGGGACGGTGTGGAGGGAGTTTCACTCTGTGTCTAACCCAGGGAATGTGTGATGGGATGGTGTGGAGGGAGCTTCAGTCCCTGTCTTACTCCGGGAGTGTGTGATGGGACAGAGTGGAGGGAGCTTCACTCTGTGTCTGACCCAGTGAGTGTGTGATGGGAAAGTGTGGAGGGAGTTTCACTCTGTGTCTTACCCCGGGAGTGTGTGATGGGACGGTGTGGAGGGGGTTTCACTCTGTGTCTAACCCAGGGAATGTGTGATGGGATGGTGTGGAGGGAGCTTCAGTCCCTGTCTTACTCCGGGAGTGTGTGATGGGACAGAGTGGAGGGAGCTTCACTCTGTGTCTGACCCAGTGAGTGTGTGATGGGAAAGTGTGGAGGGAGATTCACTCTGTGTCTGACCCCGGGAGTGTGTGAAGGGACGGTGTGGAGGGAGATTCACTCTGTGTCTGACCCCGGGAGTGTGTGGTGGGATGGTGTGGAGGGACATTCACTCTATCTGACCCCGGGAGTGTGTTATGGGACGGTGTGGAGGGAGCTTCGCTCTGTGTCTGACCCCGGGAGTGTGTGATGGGACAGTGTGGAGGGAGATTCACCCTGAGTCTGACCCCGGTAGTGTGTGATGGGACGGTGTGGAGGCAGATTCACTCTGTGTCTGACCCCGGGAGTGTGTGATGGGACGGTGTGGAGGGAGATTCACTCTGTGTCTGACCCTGGGAGTTTCGGATGAGACGGTGTGGAGGGAGATTCACTCTGTGTCTGACCCCAGGGTGTGTGTGATGGGACGGTGTGGAGGGAGATTCACTCTGTGTCTGACCACAGGAGTGTGTGATGGGACGGTGTGGAGGGAGATTCACTCTGTGTCTGACCCCGGGAGTGTTTGATAGGACGGTGTGGAGGGAAATTCACTCTGTGTCTGACCCCGGGAGTGTGTGATGGGACGGTGTGGAGACAGATTCACTCTGTGTCTGACCCCGGGAGTGTGTGGTGGGATGGTGTGGAGGGAGATTCACTCTATCTGACCCCGGGAGTGTGTGATGGGATGGTGTGGAGGGAGCTTCGCTCTGTGTCTGACCCCGGGAGTGTGTGATGGGACGGTGTGGAGGGAGATTCACTCTGTGTCTGACCCCGGGAGTGTTTGATAGGACGGTGTGGAGGGAGATTCACTCTGTGTCTGACCCTGGGAGTGTGCGATGGGACGGTGTGGAGGGAGATTCACTCTGTGTCTGACCCTGTGAGTGTTTGATAGGACGGTGTAGAGGGAGATTCACTCTGTGTCTGACCCCGGGAGTGTGTGATGGGACGGTGTGGAGGGAGATTCACTCTGTGTCTGACCCCGGGAGTGTGTGATGGGACGGTGTGGAGGGAGATTCACTCTGTGTCTGACCCTGGGAGTGTGTGATGGGACGGTGTGGGGGAGATTCACTCTGCGTCTGACCCCGGGAGTGTGTGATGGGACGGTGTGGAGGGAGATTCACTCTGTGTCTGAGTCCGGGAGTGTGTGATGGGACAGTGTGGAGGGAGATTCACTCTGTGTCTGACCCCGGCAATGTGTGATGGGACGGTGTGGAGGGAGATTCACTCTGTGTCTGACCACAGGAGTGTGTGATGGGACGGTGTGGAGGGAGATTCACTCTGTGTCTGACCCCGGGAGTGTGTGATGGGACGGTGTGGAGACAGATTCACTCTGTGTCTGACCCCGGGAGTGTGTGGTGGGATGGTGTGGAGGGAGATTCACTCTATCTGACCCCGGGAGTGTGTGATGGGATGGTGTGGAGGGAGCTTCGCTCTGTGTCTGACCCCGGGAGTGTGTGATGGGACGGTGTGGAGGGAGATTCACTCTGTGTCTGACCCCGGGAGTGTTTGATAGGACGGTGTGGAGGGAGATTCACTCTGTGTCTGACCCTGGGAGTGTGCGATGGGACGGTGTGGAGGGAGATTCACTCTGTGTCTGACCCTGTGAGTGTTTGATAGGACGGTGTAGAGGGAGATTCACTCTGTGTCTGAGTCCGGGACTGTGTGAAGGGACGCTGTGGAGGGAGCTACACTCTGTGTCTGAGTCCGGGAGTGTGTGATGGGACAGTGTGGAGGGAGATTCACTCTGTGTCTGACCCCGGCAATGTGTGATGGGACGGTGTGGAGGGAGATTCACTCTGTGTCTGACCACAGGAGTGTGTAATGGGACGGTGTGGAGGGAGATTCACTCTGTGTCTGACCCCGGGAGTGTTTGATAGGACGGTGTGGAGGGAGATTCACTCTGCGTCTGACCCCGGGAGTGTGTGACGGGACATTGTGGAGGGAGATTCACTCTGTGTCTGACCCCGGGAGTGTTTGATAGGACGGTGTGGAGGGAAATTCACTCTGTGTCTGACCCCGGGAGTGTGTGATGGGACGGTGTGGAGACAGATTCACTCTGTGTCTGACCCCGGGAGTGTGTGGTGGGATGGTGTGGAGGGAGATTCACTCTATCTGACCCCGGGAGTGTGTGATGGGATGGTGTGGAGGGAGCTTCGCTCTGTGTCTGACCCCGGGAGTGTGTGATGGGACGGTGTGGAGGGAGATTCACTCTGTGTCTGACCCCGGGAGTGTTTGATAGGACGGTGTGGAGGGAGATTCACTCTGTGTCTGACCCTGGGAGTGTGCGATGGGACGGTGTGGAGGGAGATTCACTCTGTGTCTGACCCTGTGAGTGTTTGATAGGACGGTGTAGAGGGAGATTCACTCTGTGTCTGACCCCGGGAGTGTGTGATGGGACGGTGTGGAGGGAGATTCACTCTGTGTCTGACCCCGGGAGTGTGTGATGGGACGGTGTGGAGGGAGATTCACTCTGTGTCTGACCCTGGGAGTGTGTGATGGGACGGTGTGGGGGAGATTCACTCTGCGTCTGACCCCGGGAGTGTGTGATGGGACGGTGTGGAGGGAGATTCACTCTGTGTCTGAGTCCGGGAGTGTGTGATGGGACAGTGTGGAGGGAGATTCACTCTGTGTCTGACCCCGGCAATGTGTGATGGGACGGTGTGGAGGGAGATTCACTCTGTGTCTGACCACAGGAGTGTGTGATGGGACGGTGTGGAGGGAGATTCACTCTGTGTCTGACCCCGGGAGTGTGTGATGGGACGGTGTGGAGACAGATTCACTCTGTGTCTGACCCCGGGAGTGTGTGGTGGGATGGTGTGGAGGGAGATTCACTCTATCTGACCCCGGGAGTGTGTGATGGGATGGTGTGGAGGGAGCTTCGCTCTGTGTCTGACCCCGGGAGTGTGTGATGGGACGGTGTGGAGGGAGATTCACTCTGTGTCTGACCCCGGGAGTGTTTGATAGGACGGTGTGGAGGGAGATTCACTCTGTGTCTGACCCTGGGAGTGTGCGATGGGACGGTGTGGAGGGAGATTCACTCTGTGTCTGACCCTGTGAGTGTTTGATAGGACGGTGTAGAGGGAGATTCACTCTGTGTCTGAGTCCGGGACTGTGTGAAGGGACGCTGTGGAGGGAGCTACACTCTGTGTCTGAGTCCGGGAGTGTGTGATGGGACAGTGTGGAGGGAGATTCACTCTGTGTCTGACCCCGGCAATGTGTGATGGGACGGTGTGGAGGGAGATTCACTCTGTGTCTGACCACAGGAGTGTGTAATGGGACGGTGTGGAGGGAGATTCACTCTGTGTCTGACCCCGGGAGTGTTTGATAGGACGGTGTGGAGGGAGATTCACTCTGCGTCTGACCCCGGGAGTGTGTGACGGGACATTGTGGAGGGAGATTCACTCTGTGCCTGACTCCGGGAGTGTGCGATGGGACGGTGTGGAGAGAGTTTAACTCTGTGTCTGACCCCGGGAGTGTGTGATGGGACGGTGTGGAGGGAGTTTCACTCTGTGTCTAACCCAGGGAATGTGTGATGGGATGGTGCGGAGGGAGCTTCAGTCCCTGTCTTACTCCGGGAGTGTGTGATGGGACAGAGTGGAGGGAGCTTCACTCTGTGTCTGACCCAGTGAGTGTGTGATGGGAAAGTGTGGAGGGAGTTTCACTCTGTGTCTGACCCCGGGAGTGTGTGATGGGACGGTGTGGAGGGGGTTTCACTCTGTGTCTAACCCAGGGAATGTGTGATGGGATGGTGCGGAGGGAGCTTCAGTCCCTGTCTTACTCCGGGAGTGTGTGATGGGACAGAGTGTAGGGAGCTTCACTCTGTGTCTGACCCAGTGAGTTTGTGATGGGAAAGTGTGGAGGGAGATTCACTCTGTGTCTGACCCCGGGAGTGTGTGATGGGACGGTGTGGAGACAGATTCACTCTGTGTCTGACCCCGGGAGTGTGTGGTGGGATGGTGTGGAGGGAGATTCACTCTATCTGACCCCGGGAGTGTGTGATGGGATGGTGTGGAGGGAGCTTCGCTCTGTGTCTGACCCCGGGAGTGTGTGATGGGACAGTGTGGAGGGAGATTCACCCTGAGTCTGACCCCGGTAGTGTGTGATGGGACGGTGTGGAGGCAGATTCACTCTGTGTCTGACCCCGGGAGTGTGTGATGGGACGGTGTGGAGGGAGATTCACTCTGTGTCTGTCCCTGGGAGTTTCGGGTGAGACGGTGTGGAGGGAGATTCACTCTGTGTCTGACCCCGGGAGTGTTTGATAGGACGGTGTGGAGGGAGATTCACTGTGTGTCTGACCCTGGGAGTGTGCGATGGGACGGTGTGGAGGGAGATTCTCTCTGTGTCTGACTCCGGGAGTGTTTGATAGGACGGTGTGGAGGGAGATTCACTGTGTGTCTGACCCTGGGAGTGTGCGATGGGACGGTGTGGAGGGAGATTCACTCTGTGTCTGACCCTGGGAGTGTTTGATAGGACGGTGTGGAGGGAGACTCACTCTGTGTCTGACCCCGGGAGTGTTTGATAGGACGGTGTGGAGGGAGATTCATTCTGTGTCTGACCCCAGGAGTGTGTGACGGGACATTGTGGAGGGAGATTCACTCTGTGCCTGACTCCGGGAGTGTGCGATGGGACGGTGTGGAGGGAGTTTCACTCTGTGTCTGACCCCAGGAGTGTGTGATGGGACGGTGTGGAGGGAGTTTCACTCTGTGTCTAACCCAGGGAATGTGTGATGGGATGGTGTGGAGGGAGCTTCAGTCCCTGTCTTACTCCGGGAGTGTGTGATGGGACAGAGTGGAGGGAGCTTCACTCTGTGTCTGACCCAGTGAGTGTGTGATGGGAAAGTGTGGAGGGAGTTTCACTCTGTGTCTTACCCCGGGAGTGTGTGATGGGACGGTGTGGAGGGGGTTTCACTCTGTGTCTAACCCAGGGAATGTGTGATGGGATGGTGTGGAGGGAGCTTCAGTCCCTGTCTTACTCCGGGAGTGTGTGATGGGACAGAGTGGAGGGAGCTTCACTCTGTGTCTGACCCAGTGAGTGTGTGATGGGAAAGTGTGGAGGGAGATTCACTCTGTGTCTGACCCCGGGAGTGTGTGAAGGGACGGTGTGGAGGGAGATTCACTCTGTGTCTGACCCCGGGAGTGTGTGGTGGGATGGTGTGGAGGGACATTCACTCTATCTGACCCCGGGAGTGTGTTATGGGACGGTGTGGAGGGAGCTTCGCTCTGTGTCTGACCCCGGGAGTGTGTGATGGGACAGTGTGGAGGGAGATTCACCCTGAGTCTGACCCCGGTAGTGTGTGATGGGACGGTGTGGAGGCAGATTCACTCTGTGTCTGACCCCGGGAGTGTGTGATGGGACGGTGTGGAGGGAGATTCACTCTGTGTCTGACCCTGGGAGTTTCGGATGAGACGGTGTGGAGGGAGATTCACTCTGTGTCTGACCCCGGGAGTGTTTGATAGGACGGTGTGGAGGGAAATTCACTCTGTGTCTGACCCCGGGAGTGTGTGATGGGACGGTGTGGAGACAGATTCACTCTGTGTCTGACCCCGGGAGTGTGTGGTGGGATGGTGTGGAGGGAGATTCACTCTATCTGACCCCGGGAGTGTGTGATGGGATGGTGTGGAGGGAGCTTCGCTCTGTGTCTGACCCCGGGAGTGTGTGATGGGACGGTGTGGAGGGAGATTCACTCTGTGTCTGACCCCGGGAGTGTTTGATAGGACGGTGTGGAGGGAGATTCACTCTGTGTCTGACCCTGGGAGTGTGCGATGGGACGGTGTGGAGGGAGATTCACTCTGTGTCTGACCCTGTGAGTGTTTGATAGGACGGTGTAGAGGGAGATTCACTCTGTGTCTGACCCCGGGAGTGTGTGATGGGACGGTGTGGAGGGAGATTCACTCTGTGTCTGACCCCGGGAGTGTGTGATGGGACGGTGTGGAGGGAGATTCACTCTGTATCTGACCCTGGGAGTGTGTGATGGGACGGTGTGGGGGAGATTCACTCTGCGTCTGACCCCGGGAGTGTGTGATGGGACGGTGTGGAGGGAGATTCACTCTGTGTCTGAGTCCGGGAGTGTGTGATGGGACAGTGTGGAGGGAGATTCACTCTGTGTCTGACCCCGGCAATGTGTGATGGGACGGTGTGGAGGGAGATTCACTCTGTGTCTGACCACAGGAGTGTGTGATGGGACGGTGTGGAGGGAGATTCACTCTGTGTCTGACCCCGGGAGTGTTTGATAGGACGGTGTGGAGGGAGATTCACTCTGTGTCTGACCCCGGGAGTGTGTGACCGGACATTGTGGAGGGAGATTCACTCTGTGCCTGACTCCGGGAGTGTGCGATGGGACGGTGTGGAGGGAGTTTCACTCTGTGTCTGACCCCTGGAGTGTGTGATGGGACGGTGTGGAGGGAGTTTCACTCTGTGTCTAACCCAGGGAATGTGTGATGGGATGGTGTGGAGGGAGCTTCAGTCCCTGTCTTACTCCGGGAGTGTGTGATGGGACAGAGTGGAGGGAGCTTCACTCTGTGTCTGACCCAGTGAGTGTGTGATGGGAAAGTGTGGAGGGAGTTTCACTCTGTGTCTGACCCCGGGAGTGTGTGATGGGACGGTGTGGAGGGGGTTTCACTCTGTGTCTAACCCAGGGAATGTGTGATGGGATGGTGTGGAGGGAGCTTCAGTCCCTGTCTTACTCCGGGAGTGTGTGATGGGACGGAGTGTAGGGAGATTCACTCTGTGTCTGACCCAGTGAGTTTGTGATGGGAAAGTGTGGAGGGAGATTCACTCTGTGTCTGACCCCGGGAGTGTGTGATGGGACGGTGTGGAGACAGATTCACTCTGTGTCTGACCCCGGGAGTGTGTGGTGGGATGGTGTGGAGGGAGATTCACTCTATCTGACCCCGGGAGTGTGTGATGGGACGGTGTGGAGGGAGCTTCGCTCTGTGTCTGACCCCGGGAGTGTGTGATGGGACAGTGTGGAGGGAGATTCACCCTGAGTCTGACCCCGGTAGTGTGTGATGGGACGGTGTGGAGGCAGATTCACTCTGTGTCTGACCCCGGGAGTGTGTGATGGGACGGTGTGGAGGGAGATTCACTCTGTGTCTGACCCTGGGAGTTTCGGATGAGACGGTGTGGAGGGAGATTCACTCTGTGTCTGACCCCAGGGTGTGTGTGAGGGGACGGTGTGGAGGGAGATTCACTCTGTGTCTGACCACAGGAGTGTGTGATGGGACGGTGTGCAGGGAGATTCACTCTGTGTCTGACCCCGGGAGTGTTTGATAGGACGGTGTGGAGGGAGATTCACTCTGTGTCTGACCCTGGGAGTGTGTGATGGGACGGTGTGAAGGGAGATTCACTCTGTGTCTGACCACAGGAGTGTGTGATGGGACGGTGTGGAGGGAGATTCACTCTGTGTCTGACCCTGGGAGTGTTTGATAGGACGGTGTGGAGGGAGATTCACTCTGTGTCTGACCCCGGGAGTGTGTGATGGGACGGTGTGGAGGGAGATTCACTCTGTGTCTGACCCTGGGAGTGTTTGATAGGACGGTGTGGAGGGAGATTCACTCTGTGTCTCACCCCGGGAGTGTTTGATAGGACGGTGTGGAGGGAGATTCACTCTGTGTCTGACCCCGGGAGTGTGTGACGGGACATTGTGGAGGGAGATTCACTCTGTGCCTGACTCCGGGAGTGTGCGATGGGACGGTGTGGAGGGAGTTTCACTCTGTGTCTGACCCCGGGAGTGTGTGATGGGACGGTGTGGAGGGAGTTTCACTCTGTGTCTAACCCAGGGAATGTGTGATGGGATGGTGTGGAGGGAGCTTCAGTCCCTGTCTTACTCCGGTAGTGTGTGATGGGACAGAGTGGAGGGAGCTTCACTCTGTGTCTGACCCAGTGAGTGTGTGATGGGAAAGTGTGGAGGGAGTTTCACTCTGTGTCTGACCCAGGGAGTGTGTGATGGGACCGTGTGGAGGGGGTTTCACTCTGTGTCTAACCCAGGGAATGTGTGATGGGATGGTGTGGAGGGAGCTTCACTCTGTGTCTGACCCTGGGAGTTTCGGATGAGACGGTGTGGAGGGAGATTCACTCTGTGTCTGACCCCAGGGTGTGTGTGATGGGACGGTGTGGAGGGAGATTCACTCTGTGTCTGACCACAGGAGTGTGTGATGGGACGGTGTGGAGGGAGATTCACTCTGTGTCTGACCCCGGGAGTGTTTGATAGGACGGTGTGGAGGGAGATTCACTCTGTGTCTGACCCCGGAAGTGTGTGATGGGATGGTGTGGAGGGAGATTCACTCTGTGTCTGTCCCTGGGAGTTTCGGGTGAGACGGTGTGGAGGGAGATTCACTCTGTGTCTGACCCCGGGAGTGTTTGATAGGACGGTGTGGAGGGAGATTCACTGTGTGTCTGACCCTGGGAGTGTGCGATGGGACGGTGTGGAGGGAGATTCTCTCTGTGTCTGACTCCGGGAGTGTTTGATAGGACGGTGTGGAGGGAGATTCACTGTGTGTCTGACCCTGGGAGTGTGCGATGGGACGGTGTGGAGGGAGATTCACTCTGTGTCTGACCCTGGGAGTGTTTGATAGGACGGTGTGGAGGGAGACTCACTCTGTGTCTGACCCCGGGAGTGTTTGATAGGACGGTGTGGAGGGAGATTCATTCTGTGTCTGACCCCAGGAGTGTGTGACGGGATATTGTGGAGGGAGATTCACTCTGTGCCTGACTCCGGGAGTGTGCGATGGGACGGTGTGGAGGGAGTTTCACTCTGTGTCTGACCCCAGGAGTGTGTGATGGGACGGTGTGGAGGGAGTTTCACTCTGTGTCTAACCCAGGGAATGTGTGATGGGATGGTGTGGAGGGAGCTTCAGTCCCTGTCTTACTCCGGGAGTGTGTGATGGGACAGAGTGGAGGGAGCTTCACTCTGTGTCTGACCCAGTGAGTGTGTGATGGGAAAGTGTGGAGGGAGTTTCACTCTGTGTCTTACCCCGGGAGTGTGTGATGGGACGGTGTGGAGGGGGTTTCACTCTGTGTCTAACCCAGGGAATGTGTGATGGGATGGTGTGGAGGGAGCTTCAGTCCCTGTCTTACTCCGGGAGTGTGTGATGGGACAGAGTGGAGGGAGCTTCACTCTGTGTCTGACCCAGTGAGTGTGTGATGGGAAAGTGTGGAGGGAGATTCACTCTGTGTCTGACCCCGGGAGTGTGTGAAGGGACGGTGTGGAGGGAGATTCACTCTGTGTCTGACCCCGGGAGTGTGTGGTGGGATGGTGTGGAGGGACATTCACTCTATCTGACCCCGGGAGTGTGTTATGGGACGGTGTGGAGGGAGCTTCGCTCTGTGTCTGACCCCGGGAGTGTGTGATGGGACAGTGTGGAGGGAGATTCACCCTGAGTCTGACCCCGGTAGTGTGTGATGGGACGGTGTGGAGGCAGATTCACTCTGTGTCTGACCCCGGGAGTGTGTGATGGGACGGTGTGGAGGGAGATTCACTCTGTGTCTGACCCTGGGAGTTTCGGATGAGACGGTGTGGAGGGAGATTCACTCTGTGTCTGACCCCAGGGTGTGTGTGATGGGACGGTGTGGAGGGAGATTCACTCTGTGTCTGACCACAGGAGTGTGTGATGGGACGGTGTGGAGGGAGATTCACTCTGTGTCTGACCCCGGGAGTGTTTGATAGGACGGTGTGGAGGGAAATTCACTCTGTGTCTGACCCCGGGAGTGTGTGATGGGACGGTGTGGAGACAGATTCACTCTGTGTCTGACCCCGGGAGTGTGTGGTGGGATGGTGTGGAGGGAGATTCACTCTATCTGACCCCAGGAGTGTGTGATGGGATGGTGTGGAGGGAGCTTCGCTCTGTGTCTGACCCCGGGAGTGTGTGATGGGACGGTGTGGAGGGAGATTCACTCTGTGTCTGACCCCGGGAGTGTTTGATAGGACGGTGTGGAGGGAGATTCACTCTGTGTCTGACCCTGGGAGTGTGCGATGGGACGGTGTGGAGGGAGATTCACTCTGTGTCTGACCCTGTGAGTGTTTGATAGGACGGTGTAGAGGGAGATTCACTCTGTGTCTGACCCCGGGAGTGTGTGATGGGACGGTGTGGAGGGAGATTCACTCTGTGTCTGACCCCGGGAGTGTGTGATGGGACGGTGTGGAGGGAGATTCACTCTGTGTCTGACCCTGGGAGTGTGTGATGGGACGGTGTGGGGGAGATTCACTCTGCGTCTGACCCCGGGAGTGTGTGATGGGACGGTGTGGAGGGAGATTCACTCTGTGTCTGAGTCCGGGAGTGTGTGATGGGACAGTGTGGAGGGAGATTCACTCTGTGTCTGACCCCGGCAATGTGTGATGGGACGGTGTGGAGGGAGATTCACTCTGTGTCTGACCACAGGAGTGTGTGATGGGACGGTGTGGAGGGAGATTCACTCTGTGTCTGACCCCGGGAGTGTTTGATAGGACGGTGTGGAGGGAGATTCACTCTGTGTCTGACCCCGGGAGTGTGTGACCGGACATTGTGGAGGGAGATTCACTCTGTGCCTGACTCCGGGAGTGTGCGATGGGACGGTGTGGAGGGAGTTTCACTCTGTGTCTGACCCCAGGAGTGTGTGATGGGACGGTGTGGAGGGGGTTTCACTCTGTGTCTAACCCCGGGAGTGTGTGATGGGACGGTGTGGAGGGGGTTTCACTCTGTGTCTAACCCAGGGAATGTGTGATGGGATGGTGTGGAGGGAGCTTCAGTCCCTGTCTTACTCCGGGAGTGTGTGATGGGACAGAGTGGAGGGAGCTTCACTCTGTGTCTGACCCAGTGAGTGTGTGATGGGAAAGTGTGGAGGGAGATTCACTCTGTGTCTGACCCCGGGAGTGTGTGAAGGGACGGTGTGGAGGGAGATTCACTCTGTGTCTGACCCCGGGAGTGTGTGGTGGGATGGTGTGGAGGGACATTCACTCTATCTGACCCCGGGAGTGTGTTATGGGACGGTGTGGAGGGAGCTTCGCTCTGTGTCTGACCCCGGGAGTGTGTGATGGGACAGTGTGGAGGGAGATTCACCCTGAGTCTGACCCCGGTAGTGTGTGATGGGACGGTGTGGAGGCAGATTCACTCTGTGTCTGACCCCGGGAGTGTGTGATGGGACGGTGTGGAGGGAGATTCACTCTGTGTCTGACCCTGGGAGTTTCGGATGAGACGGTGTGGAGGGAGATTCACTCTGTGTCTGACCCCAGGGTGTGTGTGATGGGACGGTGTGGAGGGAGATTCACTCTGTGTCTGACCACAGGAGTGTGTGATGGGACGGTGTGGAGGGAGATTCACTCTGTGTCTGACCCCGGGAGTGTTTGATAGGACGGTGTGGAGGGAAATTCACTCTGTGTCTGACCCCGGGAGTGTGTGATGGGACGGTGTGGAGACAGATTCACTCTGTGTCTGACCCCGGGAGTGTGTGGTGGGATGGTGTGGAGGGAGATTCACTCTATCTGACCCCAGGAGTGTGTGATGGGATGGTGTGGAGGGAGCTTCGCTCTGTGTCTGACCCCGGGAGTGTGTGATGGGACGGTGTGGAGGGAGATTCACTCTGTGTCTGACCCCGGGAGTGTTTGATAGGACGGTGTGGAGGGAGATTCACTCTGTGTCTGACCCTGGGAGTGTGCGATGGGACGGTGTGGAGGGAGATTCACTCTGTGTCTGACCCTGTGAGTGTTTGATAGGACGGTGTAGAGGGAGATTCACTCTGTGTCTGACCCCGGGAGTGTGTGATGGGACGGTGTGGAGGGAGATTCACTCTGTGTCTGACCCCGGGAGTGTGTGATGGGACGGTGTGGAGGGAGATTCACTCTGTGTCTGACCCTGGGAGTGTGTGATGGGACGGTGTGGGGGAGATTCACTCTGCGTCTGACCCCGGGAGTGTGTGATGGGACGGTGTGGAGGGAGATTCACTCTGTGTCTGAGTCCGGGAGTGTGTGATGGGACAGTGTGGAGGGAGATTCACTCTGTGTCTGACCCCGGCAATGTGTGATGGGACGGTGTGGAGGGAGATTCACTCTGTGTCTGACCACAGGAGTGTGTGATGGGACGGTGTGGAGGGAGATTCACTCTGTGTCTGACCCCGGGAGTGTTTGATAGGACGGTGTGGAGGGAGATTCACTCTGTGTCTGACCCCGGGAGTGTGTGACCGGACATTGTGGAGGGAGATTCACTCTGTGCCTGACTCCGGGAGTGTGCGATGGGACGGTGTGGAGGGAGTTTCACTCTGTGTCTGACCCCTGGAGTGTGTGATGGGACGGTGTGGAGGGAGTTTCACTCTGTGTCTAACCCAGGGAATGTGTGATGGGATGGTGTGGAGGGAGCTTCAGTCCCTGTCTTACTCCGGGAGTGTGTGATGGGACAGAGTGGAGGGAGCTTCACTCTGTGTCTGACCCAGTGAGTGTGTGATGGGAAAGTGTGGAGGGAGTTTCACTCTGTGTCTGACCCCGGGAGTGTGTGATGGGACGGTGTGGAGGGGGTTTCACTCTGTGTCTAACCCAGGGAATGTGTGATGGGATGGTGTGGAGGGAGCTTCAGTCCCTGTCTTACTCCGGGAGTGTGTGATGGGACGGAGTGTAGGGAGATTCACTCTGTGTCTGACCCAGTGAGTTTGTGATGGGAAAGTGTGGAGGGAGATTCACTCTGTGTCTGACCCCGGGAGTGTGTGATGGGACGGTGTGGAGACAGATTCACTCTGTGTCTGACCCCGGGAGTGTGTGGTGGGATGGTGTGGAGGGAGATTCACTCTATCTGACCCCGGGAGTGTGTGATGGGACGGTGTGGAGGGAGCTTCGCTCTGTGTCTGACCCCGGGAGTGTGTGATGGGACAGTGTGGAGGGAGATTCACCCTGAGTCTGACCCCGGTAGTGTGTGATGGGACGGTGTGGAGGCAGATTCACTCTGTGTCTGACCCCGGGAGTGTGTGATGGGACGGTGTGGAGGGAGATTCACTCTGTGTCTGACCCTGGGAGTTTCGGATGAGACGGTGTGGAGGGAGATTCACTCTGTGTCTGACCCCAGGGTGTGTGTGATGGGACGGTGTGGAGGGAGATTCACTCTGTGTCTGACCACAGGAGTGTGTGATGGGACGGTGTGCAGGGAGATTCACTCTGTGTCTGACCCCGGGAGTGTTTGATAGGACGGTGTGGAGGGAGATTCACTCTGTGTCTGACCCTGGGAGTGTGTGATGGGACGGTGTGAAGGGAGATTCACTCTGTGTCTGACCACAGGAGTGTGTGATGGGACGGTGTGGAGGGAGATTCACTCTGTGTCTGACCCTGGGAGTGTTTGATAGGACGGTGTGGAGGGAGATTCACTCTGTGTCTGACCCCGGGAGTGTGTGATGGGACGGTGTGGAGGGAGATTCACTCTGTGTCTGACCCTGGGAGTGTTTGATAGGACGGTGTGGAGGGAGATTCACTCTGTGTCTCACCCCGGGAGTGTTTGATAGGACGGTGTGGAGGGAGATTCACTCTGTGTCTGACCCCGGGAGTGTGTGACGGGACATTGTGGAGGGAGATTCACTCTGTGCCTGACTCCGGGAGTGTGCGATGGGACGGTGTGGAGGGAGTTTCACTCTGTGTCTGACCCCGGGAGTGTGTGATGGGACGGTGTGGAGGGAGTTTCACTCTGTGTCTAACCCAGGGAATGTGTGATGGGATGGTGTGGAGGGAGCTTCAGTCCCTGTCTTACTCCGGTAGTGTGTGATGGGACAGAGTGGAGGGAGCTTCACTCTGTGTCTGACCCAGTGAGTGTGTGATGGGAAAGTGTGGAGGGAGTTTCACTCTGTGTCTGACCCAGGGAGTGTGTGATGGGACCGTGTGGAGGGGGTTTCACTCTGTGTCTAACCCAGGGAATGTGTGATGGGATGGTGTGGAGGGAGCTTCACTCTGTGTCTGACCCTGGGAGTTTCGGATGAGACGGTGTGGAGGGAGATTCACTCTGTGTCTGACCCCAGGGTGTGTGTGATGGGACGGTGTGGAGGGAGATTCACTCTGTGTCTGACCACAGGAGTGTGTGATGGGACGGTGTGGAGGCAGATTCACTCTGTGTCTGACCCCGGGAGTGTTTTATAGGACGGTGTGGAGGGAGATTCACTCTGTGTCTGACCCCGGGAGTGTGTGATGGGACGGTGTGGAGACAGATTCACTCTGTGTCTGACCCCGGGAGTGTGTGGTGGGATGGTGTGGAGGGAGATTCACTCTATCTGACCCCGGGAGTGTGTGATGGGATGGTGTGGAGGGAGCTTCGCTCTGTGTCTGACCCCGGGAGTGTGTGATGGGACGGTGTGGAGGGAGATTCACTCTGTGTCTGACCCCGGGAGTGTTTGATAGGACGGTGTGGAGGGAGATTCACTCTGTGTCTGACCCTGGGAGTGTGTGATGGGACGGTGTGGAGGGAGATTCACTCTGTGTCTGACCACAGGAGTGTGCGATGGGACGGTGTGGAGGGAGATTCACTCTGTGTCTGACCCCGGGAGTGTGTGATGGGACGGTGTGGAGGGAGATTCACTCTGTGTCTGACCCTGGGAGTGTGTGATGGGACGGTGTGGGGGAGATTCACTCTGCGTCTGACCCCGGGAGTGTGTGATGGGACGGTGTGGAGGGAGATTCACTCTGTGTCTGAGTCCGGGAGTGTGTGATGGGACAGTGTGGAGGGAGATTCACTCTGTGTCTGACCCCGGCAATGTGTGATGGGACGGTGTGGAGGGAGATTCACTCTGTGTCTGACCACAGGAGTGTGTGATGGGACGGTGTGGAGGGAGATTCACTCTGTGTCTGACCCCGGGAGTGTTTGATAGGACGGTGTGGAGGGAGATTCACTCTGTGTCTGACCCCGGGAGTGTGTGACGGGACATTGTGGAGGGAGATTCACTCTGTGCCTGACTCCGGGAGTGTGCGATGGGGCGGTGTGGAGGGAGTTTCACTCTGTGTCTGACCCCTGGAGTGTGTGATGGGACGGTGTGGAGGGAGTTTCACTCTGTGTCTAACCCAGGGAATGTGTGATGGGATGGTGTGGAGGGAGGTTCAGTCCCTGTCTTACTCCGGGAGTGTGTGATGGGACAGAGTGGAGGGAGCTTCACTCTGTGTCTGACCCAGTGAGTGTGTGATGGGAAAGTGTGGAGGGAGTTTCACTCTGTGTCTGACCCCGGGAGTGTGTGATGGGACGGTGTGGAGGGGGTTTCACTCTGTGTCTAACCCAGGGAATGTGTGATGGGATGGTGTGGAGGGAGCTTCAGTCCCTGTCTTACTCCGGGAGTGTGTGATGGGACGGAGTGTAGGGAGATTCACTCTGTGTCTGACCCAGTGAATTTGTGATGGGAAAGTGTGGAGGGAGATTCACTCTGTGTCTGACCCCGGGAGTGTGTGATGGGACGGTGTGGAGACAGATTCACTCTGTGTCTGACCCCGGGAGTGTGTGGTGGGATGGTGTGGAGGGAGATTCACTCTATCTGACCCCGGGAGTGTGTGATGGGACGGTGTGGAGGGAGCTTCGCTCTGTGTCTGACCCCGGGAGTGTGTGATGGGACAGTGTGGAGGGAGATTCACCCTGAGTCTGACCCCGGTAGTGTGTGATGGGACGGTGTGGAGGCAGATTCACTCTGTGTCTGACCCCGGGAGTGTGTGATGGGACGGTGTGGAGGGAGATTCACTCTGTGTCTGACCCTGGGAGTTTCGGATGAGACGGTGTGGAGGGAGATTCACTCTGTGTCTGACCCCAGGGTGTGTGTGATGGGACGGTGTGGAGGGAGATTCACTCTGTGTCTGACCACAGGAGTGTGTGATGGGACGGTGTGCAGGGAGATTCACTCTGTGTCTGACCCCGGGAGTGTTTGATAGGACGGTCTGGAGGGAGATTCACTCTGTGTCTGACCCTGGGAGTGTGTGATGGGACGGTGTGAAGGGAGATTCACTCTGTGTCTGACCACAGGAGTGTGTGATGGGACGGTGTGGAGGGAGATTCACTCTGTGTCTGACCCTGGGAGTGTTTGATAGGACGGTGTGGAGGGAGATTCACTCTGTGTCTGACCCCAGGAGTGTGTGATGGGACGGTGTGGAGGGAGATTCACTCTGTGTCTGACCCTGGGAGTGTTTGATAGGACGGTGTGGAGGGAGATTCACTCTGTGTCTGACCCCGGGAGTGTTTGATAGGACGGTGTGGAGGGAGATTCACTCTGTGTCTGACCCCGGGAGTGTGTGACGGGACATTGTGGAGGGAGATTCACTCTGTGCCTGACTCCGGGAGTGTGCGATGGGACGGTGTGGAGGGAGTTTCACTCTGTGTCTGACCCCGGGAGTGTGTGATGGGACGGTGTGGAGGGAGTTTCACTCTGTGTCTAACCCAGGGAATGTGTGATGGGATGGTGTGGAGGGAGCTTCAGTCCCTGTCTTACTCCGGTAGTGTGTGATGGGACAGAGTGGAGGGAGCTTCACTCTGTGTCTGACCCAGTGAGTGTGTGATGGGAAAGTGTGGAGGGAGTTTCACTCTGTGTCTGAACCAGGGAGTGTGTGATGGGACCGTGTGGAGGGGGTTTCACTCTGTGTCTAACCCAGGGAATGTGTGATGGGATGGTGTGGAGGGAGCTTCAGTCCCTGTCTTACTCCGGGAGTGTGTGGTGGGATGGTGTGGAGGGAGCTTCGCTCTGTGTCTGACCCCGGGAGTGTGTGATGGGACAGTGTGGAGGGAGATTCACCCTGAGTCTGACCCCGGGAGTGTGTGATGGGACGGTGTGGAGGGAGCTTCGCTCTGTGTCTGACCCTGGGAGTTTCGGTTGAGACGGTGTGGAGGGAGATTCACTCTGTGTCTGACCCCAGGGTGTGTGTGATGGGACGGTGTGGAGGGAGATTCACTCTGTGTCTGACCCCAGGGTGTGTGTGATGGGACGGTGTGGAGGGAGATTCACTCTGTGTCTGACCACAGGAGTGTGTGATGGGACGGTGTGGAGGGAGATTCACTCTGTGTCTGACCCCGGGAGTGTTTGATAGGACGGTGTGGAGGGAGGTTCACTCTGTGTCTGACCCTGGGAGTTTCGGATGAGACGGTGTGGAGGGAGATTCACTCTGTGTCTGACCCCAGGGTGTGTGTGATGGGACGGTGTGGAGGGAGATTCACTCTGTGTCTGACCACAGGAGTGTGTGATGGGACGGTGTGGAGGGAGATTCACTCTGTGTCTGAGTCCGGGACTGTGTGAAGGGACGCTGTGGAGGGAGCTACACTCTGTGTCTGAGTCCGGGAGTGTGTGATGGTACAGTGTGGAGGGAGATTCACTCTGTGTCTGACCCCGGCAATGTGTGATGGGACGGTGTGGAGGGAGATTCTCTCTGTGTCTGACCACAGGAGTGTGTGATGGGACGGTGTGGAGGGAGATTCACTCTGTGTCTGACCCCAGGGTGTGTGTGATGGGACGGTGTGGAGGGAGATTCACTCTGTGTCTGACCCCAGGGTGTGTGTGATGGGACGGTGTGGAGGGAGATTCACTCTGTGTCTGACCACAGGAGTGTGTGATGGGACGGTGTGCAGGGAGATTCACTCTGTGTCTGACCCCGGGAGTGTTTGATAGGACGGTGTGGAGGGAGATTCACTCTGTGTCTGACCCTGGGAGTGTGTGATGGGACGGTGTGAAGGGAGATTCATTCTGTGTCTGACCCCAGGGTGTGTGTGATGGGACGGTGTGGAGGGAGATTCACTCTGTGTCTGACCACAGGAGTGTGTGATGGGACGGTGTGGAGGGAGATTCACTCTGTGTCTGACCCTGGGAGTGTGTGATAGGACGGTGTGGAGGGAGATTCACTCTGTGTCTGACCCTGGGAGTGTGTGATGGGACGGTGTGGAGGGAGATTCACTCTGTGTCTGACCACAGGAGTGTGTGATGGGACGGTGTGCAGGGAGATTCACTCTGTGTCTGACCCCGGGAGTGTTTGATAGGACGGTGTGGAGGGAGATTCACTCTGTGTCTGACCCTGGGAGTGTGTGATGGGACGGTGTGAAGGGAGATTCACTCTGTGTCTGACCACAGGAGTGTGTGATGGGACGGTGTGGAGGGAGATTCACTCTGTGTCTGACCCTGGGAGTGTTTGATAGGACGGTGTGGAGGGAGATTCACTCTGTGTCTGACCCCGGGAGTGTGTGATGGGACGATGTGGAGGGAGATTCACTCTGTGTCTGACCCTGGGAGTGTTTGATAGGACGGTGTGGAGGGAGATTCACTCTGTGTCTGACCCCGGGAGTGTTTGATAGGACGGTGTGGAGGGAGATTCACTCTGTTTCTGACCCCGGGAGTGTGTGACGGGACATTGTGGAGGGAGATTCACTCTGTGCCTGACTCCGGGAGTGTGCGATGGGACGGTGTGGAGGGAGTTTCACTCTGTGTCTGACCCCGGGAGTGTGTGATGGGACGGTGTGGAGGGAGTTTCACTCTGTGTCTAACCCAGGGAATGTGTGATGGGATGGTGTGGAGGGAGCTTCAGTCCCTGTCTTACTCCGGTAGTGTGTGATGGGACAGAGTGGAGGGAGCTTCACTCTGTGTCTGACCCAGTGAGTGTGTGATGGGAAAGTGTGGAGGGAGTTTCACTCTGTGTCTGACCCAGGGAGTGTGTGATGGGACCGTGTGGAGGGGGTTTCACTCTGTGTCTAACCCAGGGAATGTGTGATGGGATGGTGTGGAGGGAGCTTCAGTCCCTGTCTTACTCCGGGAGTGTGTGGTGGGATGGTGTGGAGGGACATTCACTCTATCTGACCCCTTTTTTTTTTATTTCAAAATCCTTTATTACAAATTTCGGTGCTATACAATATATACAAAACAGTGGCAAACACAATTACTGCACTACAAATTGACAATAGACATTACACCAGAATGTTGCCATCCCTATCCACGATGGCATTTACACCCCGCGGAGCCCAACGGTGTCGAAACTCCTCCAAGGCCACTGTGGACCGCGCGTGTTCCTTTTCAATAGTTACCCGAGCACGAACATACCCCCTAAACATTGCCAGGCAGTCTGCCCGGGGAGATCCTCCCGCCACCCGTTTCCAAGACCCTCGGATGGCGGATTTCGCCAGCCCCAGGAGCAAGTTGACTAGGACATCCTCATCCCTCCGTGCCCCCTTCCTTACTGGATGACCATATATAAACAGGGTGGGACTAAAATGCAGCCAGAAGGCGAGAAGCAGCCCACGCAAATATGCAAAAAGAGGCTGCAGCCTCACACACTCGGGACGGTGTGTAGGGAGCTTCACTCTGTGTCTGACCCTGGGAGTGTTTGATAGGACGGTGTGGAGGGAGATTCACTCTGTGTCTGACCCCGGGAGTGTTTGATAGGACGGTGTGGAGGGAGATTCACTCTGTGTCTGACCCCGGGAGTGTGTGATGGGACGGTGTGGAGACAGATTCACTCTGTGTCTGACCCCAGGAGTGTGTGATGGGACGGTGTGGAGGGAGCTTCGCTCTGTGTCTGACCCCGGGAGTGTGTAATGGGACAGTGTGGAGGGAGATTCACCCTGAGTCTGACCCCGGTAGTGTGTGATGGGACGGTGTGGAGGCAGATTCACTCTGTGTCTGACCCCGGGAGTGTGTGATGGGACGGTGTGGAGGGAGATTCACTCTGTGTCTGACCCTGGGAGTTTCGGATGAGACGGTGTGGAGGGAGATTCACTCTGTGTCTGACCCCAGGGTGTGTGTGATGGGACGGTGTGGAGGGAGATTCACTCTGTGTCTGACCACAGGAGTATGTGATGGGACGGTGTGGAGGGAGATTCACTCTGTGTCTGACCCCGGGAGTGTTTGATAGGACGGTGTGGAGGGAGATTCACTCTGTGTCTGACCCTGGGAGTGTGTGATGGGACGGTGTGGAGGGAGATTCACTCTGTGTCTGACCACAGGAGTGTGTGATGGGACGGTGTGGAGGGAGATTCACTCTGTGTCTGACCCTGGGAGTGTTTGATAGGACGGTGTGGAGGGAGATTCACTCTGTGTCTGACCCCGGGAGTGTTTGATAGGACGGTGTGGAGGGAGATTCACTCTGTGTCTGACCCCGGGAGTGTGTGACAGGACATTGTGGAGGGAGATTCACTCTGTGCCTGACTCCGGGAGTGTGCGATGGGACGGTGTGGAGGGAGTTTCACTCTGTGTGTGACCCCGGGAGTGTGTGATGGGACGGTGTGGAGGGAGTTTCACTCTGTGTCTAACCCAGGGAATGTGTGATGGGATGGTGTGGGGGGAGCTTCAGTCCCTGTCTTACTCCGGGAGTGTGTGATGGGACAGAGTGGAGGGAGCTTCACTCTGTGTCTGACCCAGTGAGTGTGTGATGGGAAAGTGTGGAGGGAGTTTCACTCTGTGTCTGACCCCGGGAGTGTGTGATGGGACGGTGTGGAGGGGGTTTCACTCTGTGTCTAACCTAGGGAATGTGTGATGGGATGGTGTGGAGGGAGCTTCAGTCCCTGTCTTACTCTGGGAGTGTGTGATGGGACAGAGTGGAGGGAGCTTCACTCTGTGTCTGACCCAGTGAGTGTGTGATGGGAAAGTGTGGAGGGAGATTCACTCTGTGTCTGACCCCGGGAGTGTGTGAAGGGACGGTGTGGAGGGAGATTCACTCTGTGTCTGACCCCGGGAGTGTGTGGTGGGATGGTGTGGAGGGACATTCACTCTATCTGACCCCGGGAGTGTGTGATGGGACAGAGCGGAGGGAGCTTCACTCTGTGTCTGACCCAGTGAGTGTGTGATGGGAAAGTGTGGAGGGAGATTCACTCTGTGTCTGACCCCGGGAGTGTGTGATGGGACGGTGTGGAGGGAGATTCACTCTGTGTCTGACCCCGGGAGTGTGTGGTGGGATGGTGTGGAGGGAGCTTCACTCTATCTGACCCCGGGAGTGTGTGATGGGACGGTGTGGAGGGAGCTTCGCTCTGTGTCTGACCCTGGGAGTTTCGGTTGAGACGGTGGGGAGGGAGATTCACTCTGTGTCTGACCCCAGGGTGTGTGTGATGGGACGGTGTGGAGGGAGATTCACTCTGTGTCTGACCCCGGGAGTGTGTGATGGGACGGTGTGGAGGCAGATTCACTCCGTGTCTGACCCCGGGAGTATGTGATGGGACGGTGTGGAGGCAGATTCACTCCGTGTCTGACCCCGGGAGTGTGTGATGGGACGGTGTGGAGGGAGATTCACTCTGTGTCTGACCCTGGGAGTTTCGGATGAGACGGTGTGGAGGGAGATTCACTCTGTGTCTGACCACAGGAGTGTGTGATGGGACAGTGTGGAGTTAGATTCACTCTGTGTCTGACCCCGGCAATGTGTGATGGGACGGTGGGGAGGGAGATTCACTCTGTGTCTGACCACAGGAGTGTGTGATGGGACGGTGTGGAGGGAGATTCACTCTGTGTCTGACCCCGGGAGTGTGTGACAGGACATTGTGGAGGGAGATTCACTCTGTCCCTGACTCCGGGAGTGTGCGATGGGACGGTGTGGAGGGAGTTTCACTCTGTGTCTGACCCCGGGAGTGTGTGATGGGACGGTGTGGAGGGAGTTTCACTCTGTGTCTGACCCCGGGAGTGTGTGATGGGACGGTGTGGAGGGTGTTTCACTCTGTGTCTAACTCAGGGAATGTGTGATGGGATGGTGTGGAGGGAGCTTCAGTCCCTGTCTTACTCCGGGAGTGTGTGATGGGACAGAGTGGAGGGAGCTTCACTCTGTGTCTGACCCAGTGAGTGTGTGATGGGAAAGTGTGGAGGGAGATTCACTCTATGTCTGACCCCGGGAGTGTGTGATGGGACGGTGTGGAGGGAGATTCACTCTGTGTCTGACCCCGGGAGTGTGTGGTGGGATGGTGTGGAGGGAGATTCACTCTATCTGACCCCGGGAGTGTGTGATGGGACGGTGTGGAGGGAGCTTCGCTCTGTGTCTGACCCTGGGAGTTTCGGATGAGATGGTGTGGAGGGAGATTCACTCTGTGTCTGACCCCAGGGTGTGTGTGATGGGACGGTGTGGAGGGAGATTCACTCTGTGTCTGACCACAGGAGTGTGTGATGGGACGGTGTGGAGGGAGATTCACTGTGTCTGACCCCGGGAGTGTTTGATAGGACGGTGTGGAGGGAGATTCACTCTGTGTCTGACCCTGGGAGTTTCGGATGAGACGGTGTGGAGGGAGATTCACTCTGTGTCTGACCCCAGGGTGTGTGTGATGGGACGGTGTGGAGGGAGATTCACTCTGTGTCTGACCACAGGAGTGTGTGATGGGACGGTGTGGAGGGAGATTCACTCTGTGTCTGAGTCCGGGACTGTGTGAAGGGACGCTGTGGAGGGAGCTACACTCTGTGTCTGAGTCCGGGAGTGTGTGATGGGACAGTGTGGAGGGAGATTCACTCTGTGTCTGACCCCGGCAATGTGTGATGGGACGGTGTGGAGGGAGATTCACTCTGTGTCTGACCACAGGAGTGTGTGATGGGACGGTGTGGAGGGAGATTCACTCTGTGTCTGACCCCGGGAGTGTTTGATAGGACGGTGTGGAGGGAGATTCACTCTGTGTCTGACCCCGGGAGTGTGTGACGGGACATTGTGGAGGGAGATTCACTCTGTGCCTGACTCCGGGAGTGTGCGATGGGACGGTGTGGAGGGAGTTTAACTCTGTGTCTGACCCCGGGAGTGTGTGATGGGACGGTGTGGAGGGAGTTTCACTCTGTGTCTGACCCCTGGAGTGTGTGATGGGACGGTGTGGAGGGAGTTTCACTCTGTGTCTGACCCCGGGAGTGTGTGATGGGACGGTGTGGAGGGAGATTCACTCTGTGTCTGACCCCGGGAGTGTGTGTTGGGACGGTGTGGAGGGGGTTTCACTCTCTGTCTGACCCCGGGAGTGTGTGATGGGACGGTATGGAGGGAGATTCACTCCGTGTCTGACCCCGGGAGCGTATGATGGGACGGTGTGGAGGGAGGAATTGTATGCAGGGACATGTGAGCTGTTGCTCTTTGGGAGGGGAGGGGCATGGAGGGATTCACGGTCTGGGTGAGGGCTAGGCAAAAGAACAGGTTGGCGAACGAGATTGACCTGGTGTGTTCTGTGATTCTGAATGTCACATTCAGCAAAGCTGGTTGCAGAAAGTCCGCGTGCAAAGTGACCGGAGAACAGTTTCAGTGCCGCTGTACCAAGGCGGTGAAGAACCGATGGGCTGAAGGGAAGTAGCTGTTCCTGAACCCGGCGTCTTCTGAACCTCCTGCCCAATGGTAGATGGCTTGGCTCCGAATGTGGGAACTCTGATGATGGATGTTGCCTTGTAGAGGCAGTTTGCCTCCTGTAGGTAATAACGATGAAGTAGAGAGATATGTCCTGGGTCAAAAGAATTGCCCCTCAAATCTGTTTTGTTTCTTCTCTTTCTCTATCTCTCTCTCTCCTTAAACCTCTGATCTCTAGATCGGAATCCCTAACCCCTGTAAATATACTCTACTGATGGCCCTTGTGGTTTTATACACTCTCAGTGCAACTTTATTAGCTACCTCTTTTTTTTACCCACAGAACTGCCATTGCTGGATGTTTCTTTTTTGCATCTGTAAACTCCTGAGACTGTTGTGTGTGAAAATCCCGGGAGATCAGCAGTTTGTGAGATACTCAAACCACCCCATCTGGCGCCAACAGTCAAAGTCACTCGGATCACGTTTCTTCCCCTTTCTGCTGTTTGGTCTGAACAACAACTGAACCTCCTGACTGCCTGTGTGCTTTTAATCATTGAGCTGCTGCCAAATGATCGGCTGATGAGATGTTTGCCTTAACGAGCGAGTGTCAAGTGGACTCGGAGTGCAGGTGGATGGAACTGCAGCCAGGAAATATGATCACAATGTCTGAGATTTGGTTTGTTACCTAAAACCCAGCAAAACGTCTGCAGATGTGCTGTGCAGAGTACTCTGATAGGCTGCATCACCACCCGGTACAACACAGGGTCAAAGTAAGCCACAGAGAGTTGTAAAGTTAATCCGCTGCATCACAGTCACCAGCCACCGTAGTACCCATGACATCTTTAAAGGCAGGAAAGGCAGGTTCTATCATTAAGGACCCCCACCACCCAAGTCGCGCCCTTTTCTCACTGTTACCATCAGGGAGGAGGTACAGAAGCCTGAAGGCAAACACTCAGTGATTCAGGAACAGCTTCTTCCCCTCTGCCATCCGATTTCTAAATGGACATTGAACCCATGAAAACTACCTCACTACTTTTTAAAATTTTCTGTTTTTGCATTACTTATCTTAATCTAACTATTTAATATACATATTCAATTCCTATAAATGAATTACTGTACGTATACACAGTGCCTACAAAAATATTCTCCCCCTCACAAACCCCACCCCCAGAAGTTTTCATGTTTTATTGTTTTACAACATTGAATCACAGTGGATTTAATTTGGTTTTTTTGACACTGATCTACAGAAAAAGACACTTCTGTGTCAAAGTGAAAACAGATCTCTACAAAGTGATCTAGATTCATTATAAATATAAAACACAAAATAACTGATTGCGAAGTATTCACCCCCTTTAACATGACACACTAAATCATCACTGGTGCAGCCAGTTGGTTTTAGAAATCAGTCAAATTAGTCAAATTGAAATCTGTTTTTGGAGACCTGTCTGCGGTCAAGGAGTTTCAATTAATTGTAGTAAAATACACCTGTATCTGGAAGGTCCAACTGCTGGTGAGTCACCATGAAGACAAAAGAATAGTCCAAGCAACTCCCGAAGAAGGTTATCGAAAAACACGTCAGAAGATGGATACACGAAAATCTCCAAGTCACTGAATATCCCTTGGAGTACAGATAAGTCAATCATCAAGAAGTGGAGAGAATACGGCACAGCTGTAAATCTGCCTAGAGCAGGCCGTCCTCAAAAATGGAGTGACCGTGCAAGAAGGGGACGAGTGAGGGAGGCCACCGAGAGACCATGACAACAGGAGGAGTTACAACGGCTGAGATGGGAGAGACTGCGCCGACAACAACTGTTGCCCGGGTGCTTCACCAGTCGCAGCTTTATGGGAGAGTGGCAAAGAGAAAGCCACTGTTGAAAAATATTCATATGAAATCTCGGCTGGAGTTTGCCAGAGGGCAGGTGGGAGACTCTGAAGTCAGCTGGAAGAAGGTTCTCTGGTCTGATGAAACCAAAATTGAGCTTTTTGACCATCAGACTAAATGCTAAATTTGACATAAGCTAAACACCGCACATCATCAAAAACATCCCATCCCTACCATGAAGCATGGTGGAGGCTGCATCACGCTGTGGGGATGCTTCACTGCACCAGGCCCTGGAAGGCTTGTGGAGGTAGGGGGTAAAATGAATGCAGCAAAATACGCGGAAATCCTGGAGGAAAACCTGATGCAGTCTGCAAGAGAACTGTGACTTAGGAGATTTGTTTTCCAGCAAGACATTGACCCCAAGCATAAATCCAAACCTACACAGGAATGGCTTAAAAACAACAAAGTCAATGTCCTGGAGTGGCCACGCCAGGGTCTAGACCTCAATCCAATTGAGATTTTGTGGCTGGACTCAAAATGGGCTGTTCACTCACAATCCCCATGCAATCTGACAGAGATCGAGCAGTTTTGTAAGGAAGAATGGAGGAAAATTGCAGTGTCCAGATGTGCAAAGCTGGTAGAGACCCATCCAGACAGACTCGAGACTGTAATTGCTGCCAAAGGTGCATCTACTAAACACTGATTGAAGGGGTGAACACTGATGCAATGAATTATTTTGTGTTTTGTATTTGTAATGAACTTAGATCACTTTGTAGAGATCTGTCTTCATCCTGACACGAGAGAGCCTTTTGTTGTTGATCAGTGCCAAAAAAAGCCAAATTAAGTCCATTGTGATTCAATGCTGTGAAACAATAAAACATGAAAACTTCTGGGGGGGGGGGTTTGAATACTTTCTATAGGCACTGTGTATACGTACAGTAATTCAGCTTTTCTATATTTATCATGTATGCTACTGCCGCTGCAAAGTTAATAAATTTCCTGACACATGACAGAGATATTAAACCCGTTTCTGGATTGAAATGGGGATGTGGGTCAGAATGTATGGATTGGGAATGTGTGTCCTGGGGAATGCTAATCATAGATTCTGGATATGAAAGTTGGGACTGGGACATGTAGATATGGGAAGGTGGGATTGGGGCGTATGCACTGGGATGTATAGATGCGATTGCCTGGACCGGAATGTTTGCTTGGATCAGAATCTCCAGACTGGAATAATCAGATGTAGAATGTCTGGGAGGAAATGAGGATGTGGTGAACTGAATGTGTGAGTGGGAATGTGGAAAAGTGAATGTGTGTGTGGGAATGGGAATGGGAGTGGAATTGGGATTGGGAATGGGAATGTACAGATGGGAATGAGAATGTGGGGATGGGAATGGGAATGTGAGAATGGGAAGGGGAATGGGAATGTTGAAAAAGTAATGCACGCGTGGGAATGTGGGGATGGGATTGAAAATGTGAGAATAGGAATGGGAATATTGGAATGTGGGGATGGGAATGGGACATGGGAACAGGAATGTTGGAATGTGAGGATCAGAATCTGAGGTTGCGAATGGGATTGTGTGGTCCTAAATAAGCGGACAGGATGAGGAAAATGGGAGTCTGGTTCCAGTGATTCGATGTGTCTGAGTGTATGTTCAGATTGGATTTTAAAAGGTGCTGGGTGTCTAGATCGGGAATGGAAGGATGGATTCCGACTCCCGTAAATGGATGGTGGGGGGAGCGGTGCTGGATGGGGGGGGAAGCGGTGCTGGATGGGAGGGGGAGCGGTGCTGGATGGGAGGGGAGGGGGAGCGGTGCTGGATGGGAGGGGGGAGCGGTGCTGGATGGGAGGGGGAGCGGTGCTGGATGGGAGGGGGAGCGGTACTGGATGGGAGGGGAAGCGGTGCTGGATGGGAGGGGGAGGGGGAGCGGTGCTGGATGGGAGTGGGAGGGGGAGGGCGAGCGGTGCTGGATGGGAGGGGGAGCGGTGCTGGATGGGAAACAGGATGGGGATATCTGGATCGATTCTGGCTACATGTAGAGGAGTGGGGAATGCGTGGATCTCAGAGTTACTGAGCACTAGGGCAGGAACAGGCCCTTCAGCCCATCTAGTCCACGCCGACTTGATCTTCTCCTGCTCCGGGACCATAGACCATCCCCGCCCCTCCCCAAACTCCTCCCAGACATTGAAATCGAATCGGCGTCCGTGGCTGGCGCCGGCAGCTCGTCCCGTACTCACGCCGCCCTCAGCTTCCCCCGTTCACCCAAAATAACGACTTCTGGTGTAGTCTCACCCAAAACAACGGGAAGGGAAAAGCCTGCTTGCCTTCACCCTCAAAACTGTGTGTTCCTCCCCTCAGGCTCCGGTGCGATGTACTCGGATCGGAACATGCGGGTCAGAGTGAGAGACCGGGGTGCAGCGGGGACCTCTGCACGAAACCCGCTCCCTTCCGGAGCTCAGCGTCCCGATCCCCGGCTCCGCCAGAGGGCTCCCGGGGAAGTGTTGGCAGCGCAGTCTCGCCCCGCCCGGGCTCTGCGGCGTCGGCGGAGCGGCCTTTAAACAGCCGCCGATGCGGGAGGGCTGAACACTCCAGCGGCGCCGCTGGCGGAGCGGCCGGGCGGGGGAGAGAGAGCGAGAGCGGCGGTCGGGAAGGGCACACGGACCGGCCTGCAGGTAGGATGTCCTGCGGGAAAGCAGGGAGACCCCTGACCGAGGTCCCGCACCCTTCACCGGTCTCCGATGTCCCGAGCCCTCCGCTGAGACAGAGTCCGGGGTGGGTCGGTGAGAGTCACCTTTCTACGGTCACTGTCTTCCCCGCTCTCGCTCTCTCATTCTTTCTGTTTCACTCCCTCCTTTCCTTTCCTTCCCTCTCCCTCCATCCCTCCTCCTTTCCCTCTTCCCCTTTCTCACCCCTCTCTTATTCCCCTCCATCCCCTTCCCCCCTCCCTCTCCCCTTCAGTCTCCTCTTCCCTTCTATTTTCACCTTCTCTTTTCCCCCCTCCCTCTCCATCCCGTCCTGCGCCCCTACACCGGCCCGGGGTGACCTCTCGCTCTCCTCCTCCTATGGGCGGGGTCCCGAGGGCTGGTTGTTTTTTTTTCTCTCTGGGGTGGGAAGTGGGTGGGGAAGTCGGTTTTATCTCTGCGCGGTCTTGACCGCCTCGCTCTTTGCGTCTCTGTACAGGACGGGCTGCGGGTCCCGACAGCGGCCGGGACGGGAGCGGGACATGCTGAGCAGGGGCAGCCAGACCGATCGACCGGCCGCTTTTCAATTCGTCCCCTCTACTTTCTCACCTCTTGAACCCCCCTCACCCTCCCTCCGCCTCCTTCCTCGTCCCCTTACCCTCCCTCAACAACCCCTTAACCTCGTGAATCTTCTCCTCAACTCCCTTTAACTTCTTAATCCTGCATTCTCACTCCTCCCTTCCCGCTTCTCCTCCCACCTCTCACCCTCCCTCCAGCTCCGGCGCCGCCCCCATCCTCACCCTCACACACCCCCCGTTCGCCCCCTACTCCCCACCGCATGCACCCCCTCTCCTCCCCCTTTCTACCTCCTCCCCTCCTCCTCTCACTCTCTCTCCCCTCCCCGACCACGCATGGCGGCGGGCGTGTCCACATGGCTGCCCTTTGCCCGGGCCGCCGCCGTCGGCTGGCTGCCCCTGGCCCGGGGTCCGATGCCCCGAGCCCCGACGGCCCCCTCCATCTCGTCGCCGGCCGGCTGCTCACCGTCCAAGCGCGGCGACGAGCTGCTGGTGGTGAATGTGAGCGGCCGCCGCTTCCAGACGTGGAAGGGGACCCTGGAGCGCTACCCGGACACCCTGCTGGGCAGCAGCGAGAAGGAGTTCTTCTACAGCGAGGACACCCGCGAGTACTTCTTCGACCGGGACGCCGAGCTCTTCCGCCACATCCTCAACTTCTACCGCACCGGCCGCCTCCACTACCCGCGCCACGAGTGCCTGGCCGCCTTCGACCACGAACTGGCTTTCTTCGGCCTGGTGCCCGAGCTGATCGGCGACTGCTGCCTGGAGGAGTACCGCGATAGGAGGAAGGAGAGCGCCGAGCGGCTGGCCGATGACGCCGAGGAGGGCGGAGGGGAGGGCGGCGGCGACCCGGGCGGCACCGGGCGCCAGCGGCTGTGGCGCGCCTTCGAGAACCCGCACACGAGCACGGTGGCGCTGGTCTTCTACTACGTGACGGGCTTCTTCATCGCCGTGTCGGTGGTGGCCAACGTGGTGGAGACGGTGCCGTGCCGGGCGCCGGCCGGCCAGAGCGGCCAGCTGCCGTGCGGCGAGCGCTTCAGCCTGGCCTTCGTCTGCATGGACACGGCGTGCGTGCTCATCTTCACCTGCGAGTACCTGCTGCGGCTCTTCGCCGCCCCCAGCCGCTGGCGCTTCGCCCGCAGCGTCATGAGCCTGATCGACGTGGTGGCCATTCTGCCCTACTACATCGGGCTGCTGGTGCCCGCCAACGAGGACGTGAGCGGCGCCTTCGTGACGCTGCGGGTCTTCCGCGTCTTCCGCATCTTCAAGTTCTCCCGCCACTCGCAGGGGCTGCGCATCCTGGGCTACACCCTGCGGAGCTGCGCCTCCGAGCTCGGCTTCCTGCTCTTCTCGCTCACCATGGCCATCGTCATCTTCGCCACCGTCATGTTCTACGCCGAGAAGGGAACGGCCGGCACCAACTTCACCAGCATCCCGGCCGCCTTCTGGTACACCATCGTCACCATGACCACGCTGGGGTGAGGCTGCTTCCCGTCCCTCCTCCCAGCCCGTCTCTCGCTCCCTCCCCTCTCTCAGCGCCTTGCTGGGCTGAGGCAGCACTCCGCCTCCGTCCTACCCCTCCCGTCCTTCCTACATCCCCCCCCACCCCACCCCCGTTGTCCTCATCACCTTTTCTGGATGATCGTACTGGGGTGAGGAGCAACAGTCTTCCCTATCCTGCATCCTGCACAGTATGATCATACCTCCCTCCCCTCACTCCCTCCATCCATCACTATCCCTCCCTCCATCACTCTGTCCCTCACACCCTCCCTCCATCACTCTATCCCTCCCCTCCATCACTCTATCCCTCCCATCACTCCGTCCCTCCATCACTCTATCCCTCCCCTCCATCACTCTATCCCTCCCATCACTCCGTCCCTCCATCACTCTATCCCTCCCTCCATCACTCTGTCCCTCACACCCTCCCTCCATCACTCTATCCCTCCCCTCCATCACTCTATCCCTCCCATCACTCCGTCCCTCCATCACTCTATCCCTCCCCTCCATCACTCTATCCCCTCACACCCTCCCTCCATCACTCTATACCTCCCCTCACACCCTCCCTCCATCCCTCTGACCCTCCCTCACACTCTCCCATCACTATCCCTCCCATCACTCCCTCCCTCCATCACTCTATCCCTCCCATACTCCGTCCCTCCATCACTCTATCCCTCCCCTCCATCACTCTATCCCCTCACACCCTCCCTCCATCACTCTATACCTCCCATCACTCCCTCCCTCCATCACTATCCCTCCCTCAATCACTCTATCCCTCCCCTCCACCACCATCCCACTGTCCCTCCCCTCACACCCTCCCTCCATCCCTCTGACCCTCCCTCACACTCTCCCATCACTATCCCTCCCATCACTCCCTCCCTCCATCACTATCCCTCCCTCCATCACTCTATCCCTCCCCTCCACCACCATCCCACTGTCCCTCCCCTCACACCCTCCATCCATCCCCCTGTCCCTCCCTCCATCCCCTGTCCCTCACACCCTCCCTCCAGCACTCTATCCCTCCCATCACTCCGTCCCTCCATCACTCTATCCCTCCCCTCCATCACTCTATCCCCTCACAGCCTCCCTCCATCACTCTATACCTCCCATCACTCCCTCCCTCCATCACTATCCCTCCCTCAATCACTCTATCCCTCCCCTCCACCACCATCCCACTGTCCCTCACCTCACACCCTCCCTCCATCCCTCTGACCCTCCCTCACACTCTCCCATCACTATCCCTCCCATCACTCCCTCCCTCCATCACTATCCCTACCCTCACACCCTCCCTCCATCACTCTATCCCTCCCATCACTCCCTCCCCTCCATTACTCTATCCCTCCCCTCCTTCCTCTGCCCCTCCCCTCCACCACTCCATCCCTCATTCATCCATTACTCACCCAACTCTCACCCTCTCACCACCCCTTCACGCTCCCTCCCAGCACCCCCTTCCATGGGAATGCGGGAGAGAGTGGGAATGGGAAATGAGGATGGACAGTCAGATAACAGTTTACACACAGAGACCTGCCGGTGCCCTTGGAGTTAATGAAGTCAAACTCTCCCCTAGTGATAAACTATCCTCTCCAATATCAATGCGGAACCTGAAATCATCAGTAACTCCTCAACCTGACATCAGCACCAGCTTCACTCATAGTCCCAAACCTCACTGTCCGAGTCAGAAACAGAGTGAATCTCCCTCCACACCGTCCCATCGCACTCTCCCGGGGTCAGACACAGTGAAACCCCCTCCTCACCGTCCCATCACACACTCCCGGGGTCAGAGGCAGAGTGAATCACACTCCATACCGTCCCATCACACACTCCCGGGGTCAGACAGAGTGAATCTCCCTCCACACCGTCCCATCACACACTCCCGGGGTCAGACTCAGAGTGAATCTCCCTCCACACCGTCCCATCACACACACCCGGGGTCAGACTCAGAGTGAATCTCCCTCCACACCGTCCCATCACACACTCCCGGGGTCAGACTCAGAGTGAATCTCCCTCCACACCGTCCCATCACACACTCCCGGGGTCAGACTCAGAGTGAATCTCCCTCCACACCGTCCCATCACACACTCCCGGGGTCAGACACAGAGTGAATCTCCCTCCACATCGTCCCATCACACACTCCCGGGGTCAGACTCAGAGTGAATCTCCCTCCACACCGTCCCATCACACACTCCCGGGGTCAGACACAGTGAAACCCCCTCCTCACCGTCCCATCACACACTCCCGGGGTCAGACACAGAGTGAATCTCCCTCCACACCATCCCATCACACTCTCCCGGGGTCAGACACAGAGTGAATCTCCCTCCACACCGTCCCATCACACACTCCCGGGGTCAGACACAGAGTGAATCTCCCTCCACACCGTCCCATCACACACTCTCCGAGTCAGAAACAGAGTGAATCTCCCTCCACACCGTCCCATCACACACTCCCGGGGTCAGACACAGAGTGATGCTCCCTCCACACCGTCCCATCACACTCCCGGGGTCAGACACTGAGTGAATCTCCCTCCACACCGTCCCATCACACACTCCCGGGGTCAGACACAGAGTGAATCTCCCTCCACACCGTCCCATCACACACTCCCGGGGTCAGACACAGTGTGAATCTCCCTCCACACCGTCCCATCACACACTCCCGGGGTCAGAGGCAGAGTGAATCTCCCTCCACACCGTCCCATCACACACTCCCGGGGTCAGACACAGAGTGATGCTCCCTCCACACCGTCCCATCACACACTCCCGGGGTCAGACACAGAGTGAATCTCCCTCCACACCGTCCCATCACACACTCCCGGGGTCAGACACAGAGTGAATCTCCCTCCACACCATCCCATCACACTCTCCCGGGGTCAGACACAGAGTGAATCTCCCTCCACACCGTCCCATCACACACTCCCGGGGTCAGACACAGAGTGATGCTCCCTCCACACCGTCCCATCACACACTCCCGGGGTCAGACACAGAGTGAATCTCCCTCCACACCGTTCCATCACACACTCCCAGGGTCAGACACAGAGTGAAGCTCCCTCCACACCGTCCCATCACACACTCCCGGGGTCAGACACAGAGTGAATCTCCTTCCACACTGTCCCATCACACACTCCCGGGGTCAGACACAGAGTGAATCTCTCTCCACACCGTCCCATCACACAATCCCGGGGTCAGACACAGAGTGATGCTCCCTCCACACCGTCCCATCACACACTCCCGGGGTCAGACACAGAGTGATGCTCCCTCCACACCGTCCCATCACACACTCCCGGGGTCAGACACAGAGTGAAGCTCCCTACACTCCGTCCCATCACAGACTCCCGGGGTCAGACACAGAGTGAAGCTCCCTCCACACCGTCCCATCACACAATCCCGGGGTCAGACACAGAGTGAATCTCCCTCCACACCGTCCCATTACATACTCCCGGGGTCAGACACAGAGTGAATCTCCCTCCACACCGTCCCATCACACACTCCCGGGGTCAGACACAGAGTGAATCTCCCTCCACACTGTCCTATCACACACTCCCGGGGTCAGACACAGCGTGAAGCTCCCTCCATACTGTCCCATCACATACTCCCGGGGTCAGACACAGGGTGAAGCGCCCTCCACACTGTCCCATCAGACACTCCCGGGGTCAGACACAGAGTGAAGCTCCCTCCACACCGTCCCATCACACACTCCCGGGGTCAGACAGAGTGAATCTCCCTCCACACCGTCCCATCACACACTCCCGGGGTCAGGCACAGAGTGAATCTCCCTCCACACCGTCCCATCATACACTCCAGTGGTCAGACGCAGAGTGAATCTCCCTCCACACCGTCCCATCACACACTCCCGGGGTCAGACACAGAGTGAATCTCCGTCCACACCGTCCCATCACACACTCCCGGGGTCAGACACAGAGTGAAGCTCCCTCCACACCGTCCAATCACACACTCCCGGGGTCAGACACAGTGTGAATCTCCCTCCACACCGTCCCATCACACACTCCCGGGGTCAGACACAGTGTGAATCTCCCTCCACACCGTCCCATCACACACTCCCGGGGTCAGACACAGAGTGAATCTCCCTCCACACGGTCCCATCACACACTCCCGGGGTCAGACAGAGAGTGAAGCCTTCTCCTCACTTCCTTTCACTCCCTCTGTCCCTCGCATCCTCTCTCGCCCTCCCTTCCTCTCTCGCATTCACCCTCACTCCGTCTCTCTGCCCTTCACTTCAACCCGTCCTCTCTGTCTATGTTCCCTTTCAGTCTCTCCTCCCTCCTCCTCAGCTCTGCCCCTCCCCGAGTACTGAAGCCAGTTGGGAGGGTTGAGTGTGTCTCGGAACGTACATTGTGGGGTGCTCCTCTGTAGAATACGGTGGATCGATACCCTGTAGATCAGACGTGGGAGGCGAATCAGGCTGTTTGGCCCATCGAGTCTGCTCTTCTATCCCATCATCACTGATTTATTATCCCCCTTCTCCCTGGAACGTTTGACTCCTTGGCGAATCAGCAAGCTGTGGTCTCCACTTCAAACAGTCCCAATGACTTGGCCTCCTGAGGCAGTCAATCCCACCCACATGTGCAGGGTCAGCCCATGACCCCAGCCACATAGATCTGACAACTTAGAACAGTGGGTACAATACAGGCCCTTCGGCCCATCAAGTTGAACCCACCTGTTAAGATCAATCAAACTCTTCCTCCTACAACCCCTCCGTTACCCTGTCATCCATTTGCCCATCTAAGAGTCTAAACTGCCCCCAATGTATCTCCCTCTACCACCCACCCCCCCGGCAGGACAGGACATTCCCCCTCCCACAACACTCTCTGTACTTAAAATAAACTTAACTTTGACATTTCCCTCCCCCCCGATACTTTGCACCATTCCCTTTAAAAATTATGTCCCCTCATATTGGCCATTTCTGTCCTGGGTAAAATAAATTCTAGCTGTCAGAATTTAAACTGGCCGACAGGCTGTCTTTATTAATAGGAAATGTCAGTGTGACACATCCACCCAGGCAAGTTTCATCTGTTCTCTGGGCCAACAACACACTGAGCAGTCGGGAGCATTTTACACAGTTTCTGACAATCCGTTACTCTGTAAATAAATATCTAGGTTATAAATAAAACTAAGTGTTAGGTTTATATTCAGAATCACAGATCCCCAGGAGTGGGTTACAGTCTGAGATCTAATCCAGGGGTGCAGGGGGTTTATATATGAAATAACAGATCCCCAGGAGTGGGTTACAGACTGGGATCTAATCCAGGGGTTCAAGGGGTTTATATATGGAATAACAGATCCCCAGGAGTGGGTTACAGACTGGGATCTAATCCAGGGGTTCAGGGGTTTTATATATGGAATAACAGATCCCCAGGAGTGGGTTACAGACTGGGATCTAATCCAGGGGTTCAAGGGGTTTATATATGGAATAACAGATCCCCAGGAGTGGGTTACAGACTGGGATCTAATCCAGGGGTTCAAGGGGTTTATATATGGAATAACAGATCCCCAGGAGTGGGTTACAGGCTGAGATCTAATCCAGGGGTTCAAGGGGTTTATATATGGAATAACAGATCCCCAGGAGTGGGTTACAGATTGGGATCTAATCCAGGGGTTCAGGGGGTTTATATATGGAATAACAGATCCCCAGGAGTGGGTTACAGGCTGAGATCTAATCCAGGGGTTCAGGGGGTTTATATATGGAATAACAGATCCCCAGGAGTGGGTTACAGGCTGGGATCTAATCCAGGGGTTACAGGGGTTTATATATGGAATAACAGATCCCCAGGAGTGGTTTACAGGCTGGGATCTAATCCAGGGGTTCTGGGGGTTTATATATAGAATAACAGATCACTGGGAGTGGCTACAGACTGGGATCTAATCCAGGGGTTCAGGGGGTTTATATATAGAATAAAAGATCCCTGGGAGTGGGTTCTGTTGTGCTGTACACATCTTAAGCAGTTCATTGTGCACCATGATGCACAGCCCTATCCCCCCCACCCCCCAGGTGGGGTATTTGCCATCAGGTCTGCTCCGAACCTCTGCCCTCACTATAAACGTACAGCTTTAGTTTCAGACTTCCCTTCCTTGGGAAAACGAGTCTGTGCCGATTCGATTAATGCCCCTCGAAGCTTTACAAACCTGGAGAAGGTCACCCTCTAAATCCCAGTGAGAACCATTCCAGTCTGTCCTGACAACTGCACCCGCACTCCACGCCCCCGTTCCAGCAAACAGCCTGTGGTAGCTCTTTGCTGCTGGAGGGAACAGTGTGTGCACACACAAACACAGTGTAATACATACCACGTAGGCTCCCACACACACACATACACACACACACATACACACACACACACACACACACACACACACACACACACACAATCTAACACACCGAGATAGACAGACAGACACACAGTCGCAGTCACACACACAATCTAACACACCGAGATAGACAGACACACTGACACACACACACACACACACACACACACACACACACACACACAAAAAATCTAACACACCGAGATAGAGAGACACACTGACACACACAGTCACAGTGACACATACACAATCTAAAACACCGAGATAGACAGACACACTGACACACAGTCGCAGTCACACACACACACAATCAAACACACTGAGATAGACAGACACACTGACACATACAGTCGCAGTCACACACACACACACACACAAACACACACACACACACAATCTAACACACCGAGATAGACAGACACACTGACACACAGTCGCAGTCACACACACAATGTAACACACCGAGACAAGACAGACACAATCACACACACATACACACACACACACACACACACACACACACAATCTAACACACTGAGATAGACAGACACACTAACACACACAGTCGCAGTCACACACACAATCTAACACACCGAGACAGACAGACATACTCAAACACACATACAAACTAACACACTGAGATAGACAGACACACTGACACATACTGTCAGAGTCACACACACAGATTCAAACACACAAGGATAGACTGACACACACAGTCGCAGTCACACACACACACAATCAAAAACACAAAGATAGACAAACACACTGACACACACAGTCGCAGTCACACACACACACACACACACACACACACAATCTAACGCACCGAGATAGACAGACACACTGTCGCAATCATACACACACAATCTAACACACTGAGATAGACAGACACACTGACACACACAGTCGCAGTCACAGACACACAATCTAACACACCAACACAGACACAATCACACACACAGACACACACACACACACACAATCTAACACACTGATATAGACTGACACACTGACACACACAGTCGCAGTCACACACACACACACACACACACACAATCTAACACACCGAGACAGACAGACACACTGTCGCAATCATACACACACAATCTAACACACTGAGATAGACAGACACACTGACACACACAGTCGCAGTCACACACACACACAATCTAACACACCAACACAGACACAATCACACACACAGACACACACACACACACACACACACACACACACACACACACACACAATCTAACACACTGAGATAGACAGACACACTGACACAGACAGGCGCAGTCACACACACACACACACACACACAATCTAACACACTGAGATAGACAGACACAGTGGCACACAAAGTCGTAGTCACACACACATAATCTCGCACACCGAGATAGACAGACACTCTGACAAACACAGTCGTAGTCACACACACACAATCTAACACACCAATATAGACACACACTGACGCACACAGTTCCAGTCTCTCTCACACACACACAATCTAACACACTGAGATAGACAGACACACTGACACACACAGTCGCAGTCAGACACACAATCTAACACACCGAGACAGACAGACATACTCAAACACACATACAAACTAACACACTGAGAGAGACAGACACACTGACACATACAGTCACAGTCACACACACACATTCAAACACACAAGGATAGACAGACACACTGACACACACAGTCGCAGTCACACACACACACAAACACATAAAGATAGACAGAAACACTGACACACAGAGTCGCTGTCACACACACACACACAATCTAACACACCAAGATAGACTGACACACTGACAAACACAGTCACAGTCACACACACAATCTAACACACCGAGATAGACAGACACACTGACACACAGTCACAGTCACACACACAATCTAACACACCGAGATAGGCAGACACACTGACACACAGTCGCAATCACACATACAAAAACTATCACACTGAGATAGACAGACAAACTGACACAGACAGACGCAGTCACACACACATACACACAATCTAACACACCGAGATACAGAGACACACTGACACAGACACAATCTAACACACCGAGACAGACAGACACACTGACACACACAATCGCAGTCACACACACACACACACACACACACACACAATCTAACACATCGACACAGACAGAAACACTGACACACACAGTCGCAGTCACACACACTCAATCTAACACACTGAGAGAGACAGAAACACTGAAGTCACAGTCACACACACAATCCAACACACTGAGATAGACACACACTGACACTGACACACACACACAATCTAACACACCGATATAGACAGACACACTGACGCACACAGTTGCAGTGACACACACATAATCTAACACACCGAGATAGACAGACACAATGACACACAGTCGTAGTCACACACACACAATCTAACACACCGAGACAGACAGACACACTGACACATACAGTCGCAGTCATACACAATCTAACACACCGAGATAGACAGGCACACTGACAGACACACACACACACACACACATACACACACACACACACACGCACACACACGCACACACACATACACACACACACACACACAATGTAACACACTGAGATAGACTGACACACACAGTCGCAGTCACACACACAATCTAACACACCGAGACAGACAGACATACTCACACACACACACACACACACTATCTAACACACTGAGATAGACAGACACACTGACACAGACAGGTGCAGTCACACACACACACACACACAATCTAACACACTGAGATAGATAGACACAGTGGCACACAAAGTCGTAGTCACACACACATAATCTAGCACACCGAGATAGACAGACACTGACGCACACAGTTCCAGTCTCTCTCACACACACACACAATCTAACACACTGAGATAGACAGACACACTGACACACACAGTCGCAGTCACACACACAATCTAACACACCGAGACAGACAGACATACTCAAACACACATACAAACTAACACACTGAGATAGACAAACACACTGACACACACAGTCGCATTCACACACACACACACACACACACACACACACACACACACACACACACACACACACACAATCTAACACACCGAGATAGACAGACACACTGTCGCAATCATACACACACAATCGAACACACTGAGATAGACTGACACACTGACACACACAGTCGCAGTCACACACACACACACACACACACACACACAATCTAACACACCAACACAGACACAATCACACACACACACACACACACACACACACACACACACACACACACACACAATCGAACACACTGAGATAGACAGACACACTGACACACACAGTCACAGTCACACACACACAATCTAACACACCAACACAGACACAATCACACACACACACACACACACACAATCGAACACACTGAGACAGACAGACACACTGACACACACAGTGGCAGTCACACACACAGTCTAACACACCGTGATAGACAGACACACTGCTGCAATCACACATACACAATCTAACACACAGAGATAGACAGACACACTGACACAAACAGTCGCAGTCACACGCACACACAATCAAACACACAAAGATAGACAGACACACTGACACAGACAGGCGCAGTCACACACACACACACACACACACAATCTAACACATTGAGATAGACAGACACAGTGGCACACAAAGTTGTAGTCACACACACATAATCTAGCACACCGAGATAGACACACACTGACGCACACAGTTCCAGTCTCTCACACACACACACAATCTAACACACTGAGATAGACAGACACACTGACACACACAGTCGCAGTCACACACACATAATCTAGCACACCGAGATAGACAGACACTGACGCACACAGTTCCAGTCTCTCTCACACACACACACAATCTAACACACTGAGATAGACAGACACACTGACACACACAGTCGCAGTCACACACACAATCTAACACACCGAGACAGACAGACATACTCAAACACACATACAAACTAACACACTGAGATAGACAAACACACTGACACAAACAGTCGCAGTCACACACACACACAATCAAAAATACAAAGATAGACAAACACACTGACACACACAGTCGCATTCACACACACACACACACACACACACACACACACACACACACACAATCTAACACACCGAGATAGACAGACACCCTGTCGCAATCATACACACACAATCGAACACACTGAGATAGACTGACACACTGACACACACAGTCGCAGTCACACACACACACACACACACACACACAATCTAACACACCAACACAGACACAATCACACACACACACACACACACACACACACACACACACACAATCGAACACACTGAGATAGACAGACACACTGACACACACAGTCACAGTCACACACACACAATCTAACACACCAACACAGACACAATCACACACACACACACACACACACACACAATCGAACACACTGAGACAGACAGACACACTGACACACACAGTGGCAGTCACACACACAGTCTAACACACCGTGATAGACAGACACACTGCTGCAATCACACATACACAATCTAACACACAGAGATAGACAGACACACTGACACAAACAGTCGCAGTCACACGCACACACAATCAAACACACAAAGATAGACAGACACACTGACACAGACAGGCGCAGTCACACACACACACACACACACACACACACACACAATCTAACACATTGAGATAGACAGACACAGTGGCACACAAAGTTGTAGTCACACACACATAATCTAGCACACCGAGATAGACACACACTGACGCACACAGTTCCAGTCTCTCACACACACACACAATCTAACACACTGAGATAGACAGACACACTGACACACACAGTCGCAGTCACACACACAATCTAACACACCGAGACAGACAGACATACTCAAACACACATAGAAACTAACACACTGAGATAGACAGACACACTGACACATACAGTCACAGTCACACTCACACATTCAAACACACAAGGATAGACAGACACACTGACACACACAGTCGCAGTCACACACACAATCAAACAAACTGAGATAGACAGACACACTGACACAAACAGTTGCAGTCACACACACACACAATCAAAAACACATAGACAAACACACTGACACACACAGTTGCAGACACACACACACACACACACACACAATCTAACACACTGAGATAGACAGACACACTGACACAGACAGGCGCAGTCACACACACACACACACACACACACACACAATCTAACACACTGAGATAGACAGACACAGTGGCACACAAAGTCGTAGTCACACACACATAATCTAGCACACCGAGATAGACAGACACACTGACAAACACAGTCGTAGTCACACACACACAATCTAACACACCAATATAGACACACACTGACGCACACAGTTCCAGTCTCTCTCACACACACACAATCTAACACACTGAGATAGACAGACACACTGACACACACAGTCGCAGTCACACACACAATCTAACACACCGAGACAGACAGACATACTCAAACACACATACAAACTAACACACTGAGATAGACAGACACACTGACACATACAGTCACAGTCACACACACACATTCAAACACACAAGGATAGACAGACACACTGACACACACAGTCGCAGTCACACACACACAAACACATAAAGATAGACAGAAACACTGACACACAGAGTCGCTGTCACACACACACACACACACACACACACACAATCTAACACACCAAGATAGACTGACACACTGACAAACACAGTCACAGTCACACACACAATCTAACACACCGAGATAGACAGACACACTGACACACAGTCACAGTCACACACACAATCTAACACACCGAGATAGGCAGACACACTGACACACAGTCGCAATCACACATACAAAAACTATCACACTGAGATAGACAGACAAACTGACACAGACAGACGCAGTCACACACACATACACACAATCTAACACACCGAGATACAGAGACACACTGACACAGACACAATCTAACACACCGAGACAGACAGACACACTGACACACACAATCGCAGTCACACACACACACACACACACACACACACAATCTAACACATCGACACAGACAGAAACACTGACACACACAGTCGCAGTCACACACACTCAATCTAACACACTGAGAGAGACAGAAACACTGAAGTCACAGTCACACACACAATCCAACACACTGAGATAGACACACACTGACACTGACACACACACACAATCTAACACACCGATATAGACAGACACACTGACGCACACAGTTGCAGTGACACACACATAATCTAACACACCGAGATAGACAGACACAATGACACACAGTCGTAGTCACACACACACAATCTAACACACCGAGACAGACAGACACACTGACACATACAGTCGCAGTCATACACAATCTAACACACCGAGATAGACAGGCACACTGACAGACAGACACACACACACATACACACACACACACACACACACACAATGTAACACACTGAGATAGACTGACACACACAGTCGCTGTCACACACACAATCTAACACACCGAGACAGACAGACATACTCACACACACACACACACACAATCTAACACACTGAGATAGACAGACACACTGACACAGACAGGTGCAGTGACACACACACACACACACAATCTAACACACTGAGATAGATAGACACAGTGGCACACAAAGTCGTAGTCACACACACATAATCTAACACACCGAGATAGACAGACACTGACGCACACAGTTCCAGTCTCTCTCACACACACACACAATCTAACACACTGAGATAGACAGACACACTGACACAAACAGTCGCAGTCACACACACACACAATAAAAATACAAAGATAGACAAACACACTGACACACACAGTCGCATTCACACACACACACAGACACACACACGCACACACACACACACAATCTAACACTCTGAGATAGACAGACACACTGACACACACAGTCGCAGTCACAGACACACAATCTAACACACCAACACAGACACAATCACACACACACACACACACAATCGAACACACTGAGATAGACTGACACACTGACACACACAGTCGCAGTCACACACACACACACACACACAATCTAACACACCAACACAGACACAATCACACACACACACACACACACAATCGAACACACTGAGATAGACAGACACACTGACACACACAGTCACAGTCACACACACACAATCTAACACACCAACACAGACACAATCACACACACACACACACACACACACAATCGAACACACTGAGACAGACAGACACACTGACACACACAGTGGCAGTCACACACACAGTCTAACACACCGTGATAGACAGACACACTGCTGCAATCACACATACACAATCTAACACACTGAGATAGACAGACACACTGACACAAACAGTCGCAGTCACACGCACACACAATCAAACACACAAAGATAGACAGACACACTGACACAGACAGGCGCAGTCACACACACACACACACACACAATCTAACACATTGAGATAGACAGACACAGTGGCACACAAAGTCGTAGTCACACACACATAATCTAGCACACCGAGATAGACAGACACACTGACGCACACAGTTCCAGTCTCTCACACACACACACAATCTAACACACCGAGACAGACAGACATACTCACACACACACACATACACACAATCTAACACACTGAGATAGACAGACACACTGACACAGACAGGTGCAGTCACACACACACACACACACAATCTAACACACTGAGATAGATAGACACAGTGGCACACAAAGTCGTAGTCACACACACATAATCTAGCACACCGAGATAGACAGACACTGACGCACACAGTTCCTGTCTCTCTCACACACACACACAATCTAACACACTGAGATAGACAGACACACTGACACACACAGTCGCAGTCACACACACAATCTAACACACCGAGACAGACAGACATACTCAAACACACATACAAACTAACACACTGAGATAGACAAACACACTGACACAAACAGTCGCAGTCACACACACACACAATCAAAAATACAAAGATAGACAAACACACTGACACACACAGTCGCATTCACACACACACACACACACACACACACACACACACACACAATCTAACACACCGAGATAGACAGACACACTGTCGCAATCATACACACACAATCGAACACACTGAGATAGACTGACACACTGACACACACAGTCGCAGTCACACACACACACACACACACACACACACAATCTAACACACCAACACAGACACAATCACACACACACACACACACACACACACACACACACAATCGAACACACTGAGATAGACAGACACACTGACACACACAGTCACAGTCACACACACACAATCTAACACACCAACACAGACACAATCACACACACACACACACACACACAATCGAACACACTGAGACAGACAGACACACTGACACACACAGTGGCAGTCACACACACAGTCTAACACACCGTGATAGACAGACACACTGCTGCAATCACACATACACAATCTAACACACAGAGATAGACAGACACACTGACACAAACAGTCGCAGTCACACGCACACACAATCAAACACACAAAGATAGACAGACACACTGACACAGACAGGCGCAGTCACACACACACACACACACACACACAATCTAACACATTGAGATAGACAGACACAGTGGCACACAAAGTTGTAGTCACACACACATAATCTAGCACACCGAGATAGACACACACTGACGCACACAGTTCCAGTCTCTCACACACACACACAATCTAACACACTGAGATAGACAGACACACTGACACACACAGTCGCAGTCACACACACAATCTAACACACCGAGACAGACAGACATACTCAAACACACATAGAAACTAACACACTGAGATAGACAGACACACTGACACATACAGTCACAGTCACACTCACACATTCAAACACACAAGGATAGACAGACACACTGACACACACAGTCGCAGTCACACACACAATCAAACAAACTGAGATAGACAGACACACTGACACAAACAGTTGCAGTCACACACACACACAATCAAAAACACATAGACAAACACACTGACACACACAGTCGCAGACACACACACACACACACACACACACACACACACACAATCTAACACACTGAGATAGACAGACACACTGACACAGACAGGCGCAGTCACACACACACACAGACACACACACACACAATCTAACACACTGAGATAGACAGACACAGTGGCACACAAAGTCGTAGTCACACACACATAATATAGCACACCGAGATAGACAGACACACTGACAAACACAGTCGTAGTCACACACACACAATCTAACACACCAATATAGACACACACTGACGCACACAGTTCCAGTCTCTCTCACACACACACAATCTAACACACTGAGATAGTCAGACACACTGACACACACAGTCGCAGTCACACACACAATCTAACACACCGAGACAGACAGACATACTCAAACACACATACAAACTAACACACTGAGAGAGACAGACACACTGACACATACAGTCACAGTCACACACACACATTCAAACACACAAGGATAGACAGACACACTGACACACACAGTCGCAGTCACACACACACACAAACACATAAAGATAGACAGACACACTGACACACACAGTCGCAGTCACACACACACACAAACACATAAAGATAGACAGAAACACTGACACACAGAGTCGCTGTCACACACACACACACACACAATCTAACACACCAAGATAGACTGACACACTGACAAACACAGTCACAGTCACACACACAATCTAACACACCGAGATAGACAGACACACTGACACACAGTCACAGTCACACACACAATCTAACACACCGAGATAGGCAGACACACTGACACACAGTCGCAATCACACATACAAAAACTATCACACTGAGATAGACAGACAAACTGACACAGACAGACGCAGTCACACACACATACACACAATCTAACACACCGAGATACAGAGACACACTGACACAGACACAATCTAACACACCGAGACAGACAGACACACTGACACACACAATCGCAGTCACACACACACACACAATCTAACACATCGACACAGACAGAAACACTGACACACACAGTCGCAGTCACACACACTCAATCTAACACACTGAGAGAGACAGAAACACTGAAGTCACAGTCACACACACAATCCAACACACTGAGATAGACACACACTGACACTGACACACACACACAATCTAACACACCGATATAGACAGACACACTGACGCACACAGTTGCAGTGACACACACATAATCTAACACACCGAGATAGACAGACACAATGACACACAGTCGTAGTCACACACACACAATCTAACACACCGAGACAGACAGACACACTGACACATACAGTCGCAGTCATACACAATCTAACACACCGAGATAGACAGGCACACTGACAGACACACACACACACACACACACACACATACACACACACACACACACGCACACACATGCACACACACATACACACACACACACACACAATGTAACACACTGAGATAGACTGACACACACAGTCGCAGTCACACACACAATCTAACACACCGAGACAGACAGACATACTCACACACACACACACACACACAATCTAACACACTGAGATAGACTGACACACTGACACACACAGTCGCAGTCACACACACACACACACACACAATCTAACACACCAACACAGACACAATCACACACACACACACACACACAATCGAACACACTGAGATAGACAGACACACTGACACACACAGTCACAGTCACACACACACAATCTAACACACCAACACAGACACAATCACACACACACACACACACACACAATCGAACACACTGAGACAGACAGACACACTGACACACACAGTGGCAGTCACACACACAGTCTAACACACCGTGATAGACAGACACACTGCTGCAATCACACATACACAATCTAACACACTGAGATAGACAGACACACTGACACAAACAGTCGCAGTCACACGCACACACAATCAAACACACAAAGATAGACAGACACACTGACACAGACAGGCGCAGTCACACACACACACACACACAATCTAACACATTGAGATAGACAGACACAGTGGCACACAAAGTCGTAGTCACACACACATAATCTAGCACACCGAGATAGACAGACACACTGACAAACACAGTCGTAGTCACACACACACAATCTAACTCACCAATATAGACACACACTGACGCACACAGTTCCAGTCTCTCACACACACACACAATCTAACACACGGAGATAGACAGACACACTGACACACACAGTCGCAGTCACACTCACAATCTAACACACCGAGACAGACAGACATACTCAAACACACATAGAAACTAACACACTGAGATAGACAGACACACTGACACATACAGTCACAGTCACACACACACATTCAAACACACAAGGATAGACAGACACACTGACACACACAGTCGCAGTCACACACACAATCAAACAAACTGAGATAGACAGACACACTGACACAAACAGTTGCAGTCACACACACACAATCAAAAACACTGACAAACACACTGACACACACAGTCGCAGTCACACACACACACACACACACACACAGACACACACACACACAATCTAACACACCGAGATAGACAGACACACTGTCGCAATCATACACACACAATCTAACACACTGAGATAGACAGACACACTGACACACACAGTCGCAGTCACACACACAATCAAACTGAGATAGACAGACACACTGACACAAACAGTTGCAGTCACACACACACACAATCAAAAACACATAGACAAACACACTGACACACACAGTCGCAGTCACACACACACACACACACACACACACAATCTAACACACCGAGATAGACAGACACACTGTCGCAATCATACACACACAATCTAACACACTGAGATAGACAGACACACTGACACACACAGTCGCAGTCACACACACAATCAAACTGAGATAGACAGACACACTGACACAAACAGTTGCAGTCACACACACACACAATCAAAAACACATAGACAAACACACTGACACACACAGTCGCAGTCACACACACACACACACACACACACAATCTAACACACTGAGATAGACAGACACACTGACACAGACAGGCGCAGTCACACACACACACACACACAATCTAACACACTGAGATAGACAGACACAGTGGCACACAAAGTCGTAGTCACACACACATAATCTAGCACACCGAGATAGACAGACACTCTGACAAACACAGTCGTAGTCACACACACACAATCTAACACACCAATATAGACACACACTGACGCACACAGTTCCAGTCTCTCTCACACACACACAATCTAACACACTGAGATAGACAGACACACTGACACACACAGTCGCAGTCACACACACAATCTAACACACCGAGACAGACAGACATACTCAAACACACATACAAACTAACACACTGAGAGAGACAGACACACTGACACATACAGTCACAGTCACACACACACATTCAAACACACAAGGATAGACAGACACACTGACACACACAGTCGCAGTCACACACACACACAAACACACACACACACAATCTAACACACCAAGATAGACTGACACACTGACAAACACAGTCACAGTCACACACACAATCTAACACACCGAGATAGACAGACACACTGACACACAGTCACAGTCACACACACAATCTAACACACCGAGATAGGCAGACACACTGACACACAGTCGCAATCACACATACAAAAACTATCACACTGAGATAGACAGACAAACTGACACAGACAGACGCAGTCACACACACATACACACAATCTAACACACCGAGATACAGAGACACACTGACACAGACACAATCTAACACACCGAGACAGACAGACACACTGACACACACAATCGCAGTCACACACACACACACACACACACACACACACAATCTAACACATCGACACAGACAGAAACACTGACACACACAGTCGCAGTCACACACACTCAATCTAACACACTGAGAGAGACAGAAACACTGAAGTCACAGTCACACACACAATCCAACACACTGAGATAGACACACACTGACACTGACACACACACACAATCTAACACACCGATATAGACAGACACACTGACGCACACAGTTGCAGTGACACACACATAATCTAACACACCGAGATAGACAGACACAATGACACACAGTCGTAGTCACACACACACAATCTAACACACCGAGACAGACAGACACACTGACACATACAGTCGCAGTCATACACAATCTAACACACCGAGATAGACAGGCACACTGACAGACACACACACACACACACACACACACACATACACACACACACACACAATGTAACACACTGAGATAGACTGACACACACAGTCGCAGTCACACACACAATCTAACACACCGAGACAGACAGACATACTCACACACACACACACACACACACACACACACACACACACACACACACAATCTAACACACTGAGATAGACAGACACACTGACACAGACAGGTGCAGTCACACACACACACACACACACACAATCTAACACACTGAGATAGATAGACACAGTGGCACACAAAGTCGTAGTCACACACACATAATCTAGCACACCGAGATAGACAGACACTGACGCACACAGTTCCAGTCTCTCTCACACACACACACAATCTAACACACTGAGATAGACAGACACACTGACACACACAGTCGCAGTCACACACACAATCTAACACACCGAGACAGACAGACATACTCAAACACACATACAAACTAACACACTGAGATAGACAAACACACTGACACAGACAGTCGCAGTCACACACACACACAATCAAAAATACAAAGATAGACAAACACACTGACACACACAGTCGCATTCACACACACACACACACACAATCTAACACACCGAGATAGACAGACACACTGTCGCAATCATACACACACAATCTAACACACTGAGATAGACTGACACACTGACACACACAGTCGCAGTCACACACACACACACACACACACACACACACACACACACACACACACACACACACACAATCTAACACACCAACACAGACACAATCACACACACACACACACACACACAATCGAACACACTGAGATAGACAGACACACTGACACACACAGTCACAGTCACACACACACACACAATCTAACACACCAACACAGACACAATCACACACACACACACACACAATCGAACACACTGAGACAGACAGACACACTGACACACACAGTGGCAGTCACACACACAGTCTAACACACCGTGATAGACAGACACACTGCTGCAATCACACATACACAATCTAACACACTGAGATAGACAGACACACTGATACAAACAGTCGCAGTCACACGCACACACAATCAAACACACAAAGATAGACAGACACACTGACACAAACAGTTGCAGTCACACACACACAATCAAAAACACTGACAAACACACTGACACACACAGTCGCAGTCACACACACACACACACACACACACACAGACACACACACACACAATCTAACACACCGAGATAGACAGACACACTGTCGCAATCATACACACACAATCTAACACACTGAGATAGACAGACACACTGACACACACAGTCGCAGTCACACACACAATCAAACTGAGATAGACAGACACACTGACACAAACAGTTGCAGTCACACACACACACAATCAAAAACACATAGACAAACACACTGACACACACAGTCGCAGTCACACACACACACACACACACACACACACAATCTAACACACCGAGATAGACAGACACACTGTCGCAATCATACACACACAATCTAACACACTGAGATAGACAGACACACTGACACACACAGTCGCAGTCACACACACAATCAAACTGAGATAGACAGACACACTGACACAAACAGTTGCAGTCACACACACACACAATCAAAAACACATAGACAAACACACTGACACACACAGTCGCAGTCACACACACACACACACACACACACAATCTAACACACTGAGATAGACAGACACACTGACACAGACAGGCGCAGTCACACACACACACACACACAATCTAACACACTGAGATAGACAGACACAGTGGCACACAAAGTCGTAGTCACACACACATAATCTAGCACACCGATATAGACAGACACTCTGACAAACACAGTCGTAGTCACACACACACAATCTAACACACCAATATAGACACACACTGACGCACACAGTTCCAGTCTCTCTCACACACACACAATCTAACACACTGAGATAGACAGACACACTGACACACACAGTCGCAGTCACACACACAATCTAACACACCGAGACAGACAGACATACTCAAACACACATACAAACTAACACACTGAGAGAGACAGACACACTGACACATACAGTCACAGTCACACACACACATTCAAACACACAAGGATAGACAGACACACTGACACACACAGTCGCAGTCACACACACACACAAACACACACACACACAATCTAACACACCAAGATAGACTGACACACTGACAAACACAGTCACAGTCACACACACAATCTAACACACCGAGATAGACAGACACACTGACACACAGTCACAGTCACACACACAATCTAACACACCGAGATAGGCAGACACACTGACACACAGTCGCAATCACACATACAAAAACTATCACACTGAGATAGACAGACAAACTGACACAGACAGACGCAGTCACACACACATACACACAATCTAACACACCGAGATACAGAGACACACTGACACAGACACAATCTAACACACCGAGACAGACAGACACACTGACACACACAATCGCAGTCACACACACACACACACACACACACACAATCTAACACATCGACACAGACAGAAACACTGACACACACAGTCGCAGTCACACACACTCAATCTAACACACTGAGAGAGACAGAAACACTGAAGTCACAGTCACACACACAATCCAACACACTGAGATAGACACACACTGACACTGACACACACACACAATCTAACACACCGATATAGACAGACACACTGACGCACACAGTTGCAGTGACACACACATAATCTAACACACCGAGATAGACAGACACAATGACACACAGTCGTAGTCACACACACACAATCTAACACACCGAGACAGACAGACACACTGACACATACAGTCGCAGTCATACACAATCTAACACACCGAGATAGACAGGCACACTGACAGACACACACACACACACACACACACACATACACACACACACACACAATGTAACACACTGAGATAGACTGACACACACAGTCGCAGTCACACACACAATCTAACACACCGAGACAGACAGACATACTCACACACACACACACACACACACACACACACACACACACACACACACACACACACACAATCTAACACACTGAGATAGACAGACACACTGACACAGACAGGTGCAGTCACACACACACACACACACACAATCTAACACACTGAGATAGATAGACACAGTGGCACACAAAGTCGTAGTCACACACACATAATCTAGCACACCGAGATAGACAGACACTGACGCACACAGTTCCAGTCTCTCTCACACACACACACAATCTAACACACTGAGATAGACAGACACACTGACACACACAGTCGCAGTCACACACACAATCTAACACACCGAGACAGACAGACATACTCAAACACACATACAAACTAACACACTGAGATAGACAAACACACTGACACAGACAGTCGCAGTCACACACACACACAATCAAAAATACAAAGATAGACAAACACACTGACACACACAGTCGCATTCACACACACACACACACACAATCTAACACACCGAGATAGACAGACACACTGTCGCAATCATACACACACAATCTAACACACTGAGATAGACTGACATACTGACACACACAGTCGCAGTCACACACACACACACACACACACACACACACACACACACACACACACACACACACAATCTAACACACCAACACAGACACAATCACACACACACACACACACACACAATCGAACACACTGAGATAGACAGACACACTGACACACACAGTCACAGTCACACACACACACACAATCTAACACACCAACACAGACACAATCACACACACACACACACACAATCGAACACACTGAGACAGACAGACACACTGACACACACAGTGGCAGTCACACACACAGTCTAACACACCGTGATAGACAGACACACTGCTGCAATCACACATACACAATCTAACACACTGAGATAGACAGACACACTGATACAAACAGTCGCAGTCACACGCACACACAATCAAACACACAAAGATAGACAGACACACTGACACAGACAGGCGCAGTCACACACACACACACACACACACAATCTAACACATTGAGATAGACAGACACAGTGGCACACAAAGTTGTAGTCACACACACATAATCTAGCACACCGAGATAGACAGACACACTGACAAACACAGTCGTAGTCACACACACACAATCTAACTCACCAATATAGACACACACTGACGCACACAGTTCCAGTCTCTCACACACACACACAATCTAACACACTGAGATAGACAGACACACTGACACACACAGTCGCAGTCACACACACAATCTAACACACCGAGACAGACAGACATACTCAAACACACATAGAAACTAACACACTGAGATAGACAGACACACTGACACATACAGTCACAGTCACACACACACATTCAAACACACGATAGACAGACACACTGACACACACAGTCGCAGTCACACACACAATCAAACAAACTGAGATAGACAGACACACTGACACAAACAGTTGCAGTCACACACACACACAATCAAAAACACATAGACAAACACACTGACACACACAGTCGCAGTCACACACACACACACACACACAATCTAACACACTGAGATAGACAGACACACTGACACAGACAGGCGCAGTCACACACACACACACACACACACACACAATCTAACACACTGAGATAGACAGACACAGTGGCACACAAAGTCGTAGTCACACACACATAATCTAGCACACCGAGATAGACAGACACTCTGACAAACACAGTCGTAGTCACACACACACAATCTAACACACCAATATAGACACACACTGACGCACACAGTTCCAGTCTCTCTCACACACACACAATCTAACACACTGAGATAGACAGACACACTGACACACACAGTCGCAGTCACACACACAATCTAACACACCGAGACAGACAGACATACTCAAACACACATACAAACTAACACACTGAGATAGACAGACACAATGACACACAGTCGTAGTCACACACACACAATCTAACACACCGAGACAGACAGACACACTGACACATACAGTCGCAGTCATACACAATCTAACACACCGAGATAGACAGGCACACTGACAGACACACACACACACACACACACACACACACACACACACACATACACACACACACACACACACACAATGTAACACACTGAGATAGACTGACACACACAGTCGCAGTCACACACAAAATCTAACACACCGAGACAGACAGACATACTCACACACACACACACACAATCTAACACACTGAGATAGACAGACACACTGACACACACAGTCGCAGTCACACACACAATCTAACACACCGAGACAGACAGACATACTCAAACACACATACAAACTAACACACTGAGATAGACAAACACACTGACACAAACAGTCGCAGTCACACACACACACAATCAAAAATACAAAGATAGACAAACACACTGACACACACAGTCGCATTCACACACACACACACACACACACACACACACACACAATCTAACACACCGAGATAGACAGACACACTGTCGCAATCATACACACACAATCTAACACACTGAGATAGACAGACACACTGACACACACAGTCGCAGTCACAGACACACAATCTAACACACCAACACAGACACAATCACACACACACACACACACAATCGAACACACTGAGATAGACTGACACACTGACACACACAGTCGCAGTCACACACACACACACACACACACACACACACACACACACACACACACAATCTAACACACCAACACAGACACAATCACACACACACACACACACACAATCGAACACACTGAGATAGACAGACACACTGACATACACAGTCACAGTCACACACACACAATCTAACACACCAACACAGACACAATCACACACACACACACACAGACACACAATCGAACACACTGAGACAGACAGACACACTGACACACACAGTGGCAGTCACACACACAGTCTAACACACCGTGATAGACAGACACACTGCTGCAATCACACATACACAATCTAACACACTGAGATAGACAGACACACTGATACAAACAGTCGCAGTCACACGCACACACAAACACACAAAGATAGACAGACACACTGACACAGACAGGCGCAGTCACACACACACACACACACACAATCTAACACATTGAGATAGACAGACACAGTGGCACACAAAGTTGTAGTCACACACACATAATCTAGCACACCGAGATAGACAGACACACTGACAAACACAGTCGTAGTCACACACACACAATCTAACTCACCAATATAGACACACACTGACGCACACAGTTCCAGTCTCTCACACACACACAATCTAACACACTGAGATAGACAGACACACTGACACACACAGTCGCAGTCACACACACAATCTAACACACCGAGACAGACAGACATACTCAAACACACATAGAAACTAACACACTGAGATAGACAGACACACTGACACATACAGTCACAGTCACACACACACATTCAAACACACGATAGACAGACACACTGACACACACAGTCGCAGTCACACACACAATCAAACAAACTGAGATAGACAGACACACTGACACAAACAGTTGCAGTCACACACACACACAAACACATAAAGATAGACAGAAACACTGACACACAGAGTCGCTGTCACACACACACACAAACACACACACACACAATCTAACACACCAAGATAGACTGACACACTGACAAACACAGTCACAGTCACACACACAATCTAACACACCGAGATAGACAGACACACTGACACACAGTCACAGTCACACACACAATCTAACACACCGAGATAGGCAGACACACTGACACACAGTCGCAATCACACATACAAAAACTATCACACTGAGATAGACAGACAAACTGACACAGACAGACGCAGTCACACACACATACACACAATCTAACACACCGAGATACAGAGACACACTGACACAGACACAATCTAACACACCGAGACAGACAGACACACTGACACACACAATCGCAGTCACACACACACACACACACACACACAATCTAACACATCGACACAGACAGAAACACTGACACACACAGTCGCAGTCACACACACTCAATCTAACACACTGAGAGAGACAGAAACACTGAAGTCACAGTCACACACACAATCCAACACACTGATATAGACACACACTGACACTGACACACACACACAATCTAACACACCGATATAGACAGACACACTGACGCACACAGTTGCAGTGACACACACATAATCTAACACACCAAGATAGACAGACACAATGACACACAGTCGTAGTCACACACACACAATCTAACACACCGAGACAGACAGACACACTGACACATACAGTCGCAGTCATACACAATCTAACACACCGAGATAGACAGGCACACTGACAGACACACACACACACACACACACACACACATACACACACACACACACACACTGTAACACACTGAGATAGACTGACACACACAGTCACAGTCACACACACAATCTAACACACCGAGACAGACAGACATACTCACACACACACACACACACACAATCTAACACACAGATAGACAGACACACTGACACAGACAGGTGCAGTCACACACACACACACACACAATCTAACACACTGAGATAGATAGACACAGTGGCACACAAAGTCGTAGTCACACACACATAATCTAGCACACCGAGATAGACAGACACTGACGCACACAGTTCCAGTCTCTCTCACACACACACACAATCTAACACACTGAGATAGACAGACACACTGACACACACAGTCGCAGTCACACACACAATCTAACACACCGAGACAGACAGACATACTCAAACACACATACAAACTAACACACTGAGATAGACAAACACACTGACACAAACAGTCGCAGTCACACACACACACAATCAAAAATACAAAGATAGACAAACACACTGACACACACAGTCGCATTCACACACACACACACACACACACACACACAATCTAACACACCGAGATAGACAGACACACTGTCGCAATCATACACACACAATCTAACACACTGAGATAGACAGACACACTGACACACACAGTCGCAGTCACAGACACACAATCTAACACACTGAGATAGACTGACACACTGACACACACAGTCGCAGTCACACACACACACACACACACACACACACAATCTAACACACCAACACAGACACAATCACACACACACACACACACACACACACAATCGAACACACTGAGATAGACAGACACACTGACACACACAGTCACAGTCACACACACACAATCTAACACACCAACACAGACACAATCACACACACACACACACACAATCGAACACACTGAGATAGACTGACACACTGACACACACAGTCGCAGTCACACACACACACACACACACACACACACACACACAATCTAACACACCAACACAGACACAATCACACACACACACACACACACACACACAATCGAACACACTGAGATAGACAGACACACTGACACACACAGTCACAGTCACACACACACAATCTAACACACCAACACAGACACAATCACACACACACACACACACAATCGAACACACTGAGACAGACAGACACACTGACACACACAGTGGCAGTCACACACACAGTCTAACACACCGTGATAGACAGACACACTGCTGCAATCACACATACACAATCTAACACACTGAGATAGACAGACACACTGATACAAACAGTCGCAGTCACACGCACACACAATCAAACACAAAAAGATAGACAGACACACTGACACAGACAGGCGCAGTCACACACACACACACACACACAATCTAACACATTGAGATAGACAGACACAGTGGCACACAAAGTTGTAGTCACACACACATAATCTAGCACACCGAGATAGACAGACACACTGACAAACACAGTCGTAGTCACACACACACAATCTAACTCACCAATATAGACACACACTGACGCACACAGTTCCAGTCTCTCTCACACACACACAATCTAACACACCGAGACAGACAGACATACTCAAACACACATAGAAACTAACACACTGAGATAGACAGACACACTGACACATACAGTCACAGTCACACACACACATTCAAACACACGATAGACAGACACACTTACACACACAGTCGCAGTCACACACACAATCAAACAAACTGAGATAGACAGACACACTGACACAAACAGTTGCAGTCACACACACACACAATCAAAAACACATAGACAAACACACTGACACACACAGTCGCAGTCACACACACACACACACACACACACACACAATCTAACACACTGAGATAGACAGACACACTGACACAGACAGGCGCAGTCACACACACACACACACACACACACACACAATCTAACACACTGAGATAGACAGACACAGTGGCACACAAAGTCGTAGTCACACACACATAATCTAGCACTCCGAGATAGACAGACACTCTGACAAACACAGTCGTAGTCACACACACACAATCTAACACACCAATATAGACACACACTGACGCACACAGTTCCAGTCTCTCTCACACACACACAATCTAACACACTGAGATAGACAGACACACTGACACACACAGTCGCAGTCACACACACAATCTAACACACCGAGACAGACAGACATACTCAAACACACATACAAACTAACACACTGAGATAGACAGACACACTGACACATACAGTCACAGTCACACACACACATTCAAACACACAAGGATAGACAGACACACTGACACACACAGTCGCAGTCACACACACAATCAAACAAACTGAGATAGACAGACACACTGACACAAACAGTTGCAGTCACACACACACAATCAAAAACACAGTCAAACACACACACACACACAGACACACACACACACAATCTAACACACCGAGATAGACAGACACACTGTCGCAATCATACACACACAATCTAACACACTGAGATAGACAGACACACTGACACATACAGTCACAGTCACACACACACATTGAAACACACTAGGATAGACAGACACACTGACACACACAGTCGCAGTCACACACACACACACACACACACAATCTAACACACTGAGATAGATAGACACAGTGGCACACAAAGTCGTAGTCACACACACATTATCTAGCACACCGAGATAGACAGACACACTGACAAACACAGTCGTAGTCACACACACACAATCTAACACACCAATATAGACACACACTGACGCACACAGTTCCAGTCTCTCTCACACACACACACAATCTAACACACTGAGATAGACAGACACACTGACACACACAGTCGCAGTCACACACACAATCAAACAAACTGAGATAGACAGACACACTGACACAAACAGTTGCAGTCACACACACACACAATCAAAAACACATAGACAAACACACTGACACACACAGTCGCAGTCACACACACACACACACACACACACACACACACACACACACACACACAATCTAACACACCGAGATAGACAGACACACTGTCGCAATCATACACACACAATCTAACACACTGAGATAGACTGACACACTGACACACACAGTCGCAGGCACACACACACAATCTAACACACCAACACAGACAGACACAATCACACACTCATACACACACACACAATCTAACGCACTGAGATAGACAGACACACTGACACACACAGTCGCAGTCACACACACACACAGACAATCTAACACACCGAGACAGACAGACACACTGACACACACAGTGGCAGTCACACACACACACACACACACAGTCTAACACACCAAGATAGACAGACACACTGACACACACAGTCGCAGTCACACACACACACACACACACAATCTAACACACCGAGACAGACAGACACACTGACACACACACTGGCAGTCACACACACAGTCTAACACACCGAGATAGACAGACACACTGACACACACAGTCACAGTCACACACACACAATCTAACACACCGAGATACACGGACACACTGACACACACAGTGGCAGTCACACACACACACAATCAAACACACAAAGATAGACAGACACACTGACACACGCAGTCACAGTCTCACAAACACACACACACACACACTCAATCTAGCACACCAAGACAGATAGACACACTGACACACACTGTTGCAATCACATATACACAATCTAACACACTGAGATGGACAGACACACTGACACACACAGTCGCAGTCACACACACACAATCTAACACACCAAGACAGACAGACACAATGACACACACACACACAAACACACACACTCAATCTAGCACACCGAGATAGACAGACATACTGACAAACACAGTCGTAGTCACAACACACCAATATAGACACACACTGACGCACACAGTTCCAGTCTCTCACACACACACACACAATCTAACACACCGAGACAGACAGACATACTCACACACACACACACACACAATCTAACACACTGAGATAGACAGACACACTGACACAGACAGGCGCAGTCACACACACACACACACACACACACACACACACACAATCTAACACACTGAGATAGATAGACACAGTGGCACACAAAGTCGTAGTCACACACACATAATCTAGCACACCGAGATAGACAGACACACTGACAAACACAGTCGTAGTCACACACACACAATCTAACTCACCAATATAGACACACACTGACGCACACAGTTCCAGTCTCTCTCACACACACACAATCTAACACACTGAGATAGACAGACACACTGACACACACAGTCGCAGTCACACACACAATCTAACACACCGAGACAGACAGACATACTCAAACACACATAGAAACTAACACACTGAGATAGACAGACACACTGACACATACAGTCACAGTCACACACACACATTCAAACACACGATAGACAGACACACTGACACACACAGTCGCAGTCACAGACACACAATCTAACACACCAACACAGACACAATCACACACACACACACACACAATCGAACACACTGAGATAGACTGACACACTGACACACACAGTCGCAGTCACACACACACACACACACACACACACAATCTAACACACCAACACAGACACAATCACACACACACACACACACACATTCGAACACACTGAGATAGACAGACACACTGACACACACAGTCACAGTCACACACACACAATCTAACACACCAACACAGACACAATCACACACACACACACACACACACAATCGAACACACTGAGACAGACAGACACACTGACACACACAGTGGCAGTCACACACACAGTCTAACACACCGTGATAGACAGACACACTGCTGCAATCACACATACACAATCTAACACACTGAGATAGACAGACACACTGATACAAACAGTCGCAGTCACACGCACACACAATCAAACACAAAAAGATAGACAGACACACTGACACAGACAGGCGCAGTCACACACACACACACACACACACAATCTAACACATTGAGATAGACAGACACAGTGGCACACAAAGTTGTAGTCACACACACATAATCTAGCACACCGAGATAGACAGACACACTGACAAACACAGTCGTAGTCACACACACACAATCTAACTCACCAATATAGACACACACTGACGCACACAGTTCCAGTCTCTCTCACACACACACAATCTAACACACTGAGATAGACAGACACACTGACACACACAGTCGCAGTCACACACACAATCTAACACACCGAGACAGACAGACATACTCAAACACACATAGAAACTAACACACTGAGATAGACAGACACACTGACACATACAGTCACAGTCACACACACACATTCAAACACACGATAGACAGACACACTGACACACACAGTCGCAGTCACACACACAATCAAACAAACTGAGATAGACAGACACACTGACACAAACAGTTGCAGTCACACACACACACAATCAAAAACACATAGACAAACACACTGACACACACAGTCGCAGTCACACACACACACACACACACACAATCTAACACACTGAGATAGACAGACACAGTGACACAGACAGGCGCAGTCACACACACACACACACACACACACAATCTAACACACTGAGATAGACAGACACAGTGGCACACAAAGTCGTAGTCACACACACATAATCTAGCACTCCGAGATAGACAGACACTCTGACAAACACAGTCGTAGTCACACACACACAATCTAACACACGAATATAGACACACACTGACGCACACAGTTCCAGTCTCTCTCACACACACACAATCTAACACACTGAGATAGACAGACACACTGACACACACAGTCGCAGTCACACACACAATCTAACACACCGAGACAGACAGACATACTCAAACACACATACAAACTAACACACTGAGATAGACAGACACACTGACACATACAGTCACAGTCACACACACACATTCAAACACACAAGGATAGACAGACACACTGACACACACAGTCGCAGTCACACACACAATCAAACAAACTGAGATAGACAGACACACTGACACAAACAGTTGCAGTCACACACACACAATCAAAAACACAGACAAACACACTGACACACACAGTCGCAGTCACACACACACACACACACACACACACACACACACACAGACACACACACACACAATCTAACACACCGAGATAGACAGACACACTGTCGCAATCATACACACACAATCTAACACACTGAGATAGACAGACACACTGACACATACAGTCACAGTCACACACACACATTGAAACACACTAGGATAGACAGACACACTGACACACACAGTCGCAGTCACACACACACACACACACACACAATCTAACACACTGAGATAGATAGACACAGTGGCACACAAAGTCGTAGTCACACACACATTATCTAGCACACCGAGATAGACAGACACACTGACAAACACAGTCGTAGTCACACACACACAATCTAACACACCAATATAGACACACACTGACGCACACAGTTCCAGTCTCTCTCACACACACACACAATCTAACACACTGAGATAGACAGACACACTGACACACACAGTCGCAGTCACACACACAATCAAACAAACTGAGATAGACAGACACACTGACACAAACAGTTGCAGTCACACACACACACAATCAAAAACACATAGACAAACACACTGACACACACAGTCGCAGTCACACACACACACACACACACACACACACACACACAATCTAACACACTGAGATAGACAGACACACTGACCCACACAGTCGCAGTCACACACACACAATCTAACACACCAACACAGACAGACACAATCACACACTCATACACACACACACAATCTAACGCACTGAGATAGACAGACACACTGACACACACAGTCGCAGTCACACACACACACAGACAATCTAACACACCGAGACAGACAGACACACTGACACACACAGTGGCAGTCACACACACAGTCTAACACACCGAGATAGACAGACACACTGACACACACAGTCGCAGTCACACACACACACACACACACACACACACACAATCTAACACACCGAGACAGACAGACACACTGACACACACACTGGCAGTCACACACACAGTCTAACACACCGAGATAGACAGACACACTGACACACACAGTCACAGTCACACACACACAATCTAACACACCGAGATACACGGACACACTGACACACACAGTGGCAGTCACACACACACACAATCAAACACACAAAGATAGACAGACACACTGACACACGCAGTCACAGTCTCACAAACACACACACACACACACTCAATCTAACACACCAAGACAGATAGACACACTGACACACACTGTTGCAATCACATATGCACAATCTAACACACTGAGATGGACAGACACACTGACACACACAGTCGCAGTCACACACACACAATCTAACACACCAAGACAGACAGACACAATGACACACACACACACAAACACACACACTCAATCTAGCACACCGAGATAGACAGACATACTGACAAACACAGTCGTAGTCATACACACACAATCTAACACACCAATATAGACACACACTGACGCACACAGTTCCAGTCTCTCACACACACACACACAATCTAACACACCGAGACAGACAGACATACTCACACACACACACACACAATCTAACACACTGAGATAGACAGACACACTGACACAGACAGGCGCAGTCACACACACACACACACACACACACACACACACACAATCTAACACACTGAGATAGATAGACACAGTGGCACACAAAGTCGTAGTCACACACACATAATCTAGCACACCGAGATAGACAGACACACTGACAAACACAGTCGTAGTCACACACACACAATCTAACACACCAATATAGACACACACTGACGCACACAGTTCCAGTCTCTCTCACACACACACAATCTAACACACCAACACAGACACAATCACACACACAGACACACACACACACACACACACACACACAATCTAACACACTGAGATAGACTGACACACTGACACACACAGTCGCAGTCACACACACACACACACACACACACACACACACACACACACACACACACACACACACACACAATCTAACACACCGAGACAGACAGACACACTGTCGCAATCATACACACACAATCTAACACACTGAGATAGACAGACACACTGACACACACAGTCGCAGTCACACACACACACAATCTAACACACCAACACAGACACAATCACACACACAGACACACACACACACACACACAATCTAACACACTGAGATAGACAGACACACTGACACAGACACACACACACACACACACACACACACACACACACACACACACACACACACACACACAATCTAACACACTGAGATAGACAGACACAGTGGCACACAAAGTCGTAGTCACACACACATAATCTAGCACACCGAGATAGACAGACACTCTGACAAACACAGTCGTAGTCACACACACACTATCTAACACACCAATATAGACACACACTGACGCACACAGTTCCAGTCTCTCTCACACACACACAAAATCTAACACACTGAGATAGACAGACACACTGACACACACAGTCGCAGTCACACACACACACAATCTAACACACCAACACAGACACAATCACACACACAGACACACACACACACACACACACACACACACACACACAATCTAACACACTGAGATAGACAGACACACTGACACAGACACACACACACACACACACACACACAATCTAACACACTGAGATAGACAGACACAGTGGCACAAACAGTTGCAGTCACACACACACACAATCAAAAACACATAGACAAACACACTGACACACACAGTCGCAGTCACACACACACACACACACACACACACACACACACACACACAATCTAACACACTGAGATAGACAGACACACTGACACAGACAGGCGCAGTCACACACACACACACACACACACACAATCTAACACACTGAGATAGACAGACACAGTGGCACACAAAGTCGTAGTCACACACACATAATCTAGCACACCGAGATAGACAGACATTCTGACAAACACGGTCGTAGTCACACACACACAATCTAACACACCAATATAGACACACACTGACGCACACAGTTCCAGTCTCTCTCACACACACACAATCTAACACACTGAGATAGACAGACACACTGACACACACAGTCGCAGTCACACACACAATCTAACACACCGAGACAGACAGACATACTCAAACACACATACAAACTAACACACTGAGATAGACAGACACACTGACACACACAGTCGCAGTCACACACACACACAAACACATAAAGATAGACAGAAACACTGACACACAGAGTCGCTGTCACACACACACACACACACACACACACACACACAATCTAACACACCAAGATAGACTGACACACTGACAAACACAGTCACAGTCACACACACAATCTAACACACTGAGATAGACAGACACACTGACACATACAGTCACAGTCACACACACACATTGAAACACACTAGGATAGACAGACACACTGACACACACAGTCGCAGTCACACACACACACACACACACACAATCTAACACACTGAGATAGATAGACACAGTGGCACACAAAGTCGTAGTCACACACACATTATCTAGCACACCGAGATAGACAGACACACTGACAAACACAGTCGTAGTCACACACACACAATCTAACACACCAATATAGACACACACTGACGCACACAGTTCCAGTCTCTCTCACACACACACACAATCTAACACACTGAGATAGACAGACACACTGACACACACAGTCGCAGTCACACACACAATCAAACAAACTGAGATAGACAGACACACTGACACAAACAGTTGCAGTCACACACACACACAATCAAAAACACATAGACAAACACACTGACACACACAGTCGCAGTCACACACACACACACACACACACACACACACACACACACACAATCTAACACACTGAGATAGACAGACACACTGACCCACACAGTCGCAGGCACACACACACAATCTAACCCACCAACACAGACAGACACAATCACACACTCATACACACACACACAATCTAACGCACTGAGATAGACAGACACACTGACACACACAGTCGCAGTCACACACACACACAGACAATCTAACACACCGAGACAGACAGACACACTGACACACACAGTGGCAGTCACACACACAGTCTAACACACCGAGATAGACAGACACACTGACACACACAGTCGCAGTCACACACACACACACAATCTAACACACCGAGATAGACAGACACACTGACACACACAGTCACAGTCACACACACACACACACACACACAATCTAACACACCGAGACAGACAGACACACTGACACACACACTGGCAGTCACACACACAGTCTAACACACCGAGATAGACAGACACACTGACACACACAGTCACAGTCACACACACACAATCTAACACACCGAGATACACGGACACACTGACACACACAGTGGCAGTCACACACACACACAATCAAACACACAAAGATAGACAGACACACTGACACACGCAGTCACAGTCTCACAAACACACACACACACACACTCACTCAATCTAACACACCAAGACAGATAGACACACTGACACACACTGTTGCAATCACATATACACAATCTAACACACTGAGATGGACAGACACACTGACACACACAGTCGCAGTCACACACACACAATCTAACACACCAAGACAGACAGACACAATGACACACACACACACAAACACACACACTCAATCTAGCACACCGAGATAGACAGACATACTGACAAACACAGTCGTAGTCACACACACACAATCTAACACACCAATATAGACACACACTGACGCACACAGTTCCAGTCTCTCACACACACACACACAATCTAACACACCGAGACAGACAGACATACTCACACACACACACACACAATCTAACACACTGAGATAGACAGACACACTGACACAGACAGGCGCAGTCACACACACACACACACACACACAATCTAACACACTGAGATAGATAGACACAGTGGCACACAAAGTCGTAGTCACACACACATAATCTAGCACACCGAGATAGACAGACACACTGACAAACACAGTCGTAGTCACACACACACAATCTAACACACCAATATAGACACACACTGACGCACACAGTTCCAGTCTCTCTCACACACACACAATCTAACACACCAACACAGACACAATCACACACACAGACACACACACACACACAATCTAACACACTGAGATAGACTGACACACTGACACACACAGTCGCAGTCACACACACACACACACACACACACACACAATCTAACACACCGAGACAGACAGACACACTGTCGTAATCATACACACACAATCTAACACACTGAGGTAGACAGACACACTGACACACACAGTCGCAGTCACACACACACACAATCTAACACACCAACACAGACACAATCACACACACAGACACACACACACACACACACACACACACACACAATCTAACACACTGAGATAGACAGACACACTGACACAGACACACACACACACACACACACACACACACACACACACAATCTAACACACTGAGATAGACAGACACAGTGGCACAAACAGTTGCAGTCACACACACACACAATCAAAAACACATAGACAAACACACTGACACACACAGTCGCAGTCACACACACACACACACACACACACACACACACACACAATCTAACACACTGAGATAGACAGACACACTGACACAGACAGGCGCAGTCACACACACACACACACACACAATCTAACACACTGAGATAGACAGACACAGTGGCACACAAAGTCGTAGTCACACACACATAATCTAGCACACCGAGATAGACAGACATTCTGACAAACACAGTCGTAGTCACACACACACAATCTAACACACCAATATAGACACACACTGACGCACACAGTTCCAGTCTCTCTCACACACACACAATCTAACACACTGAGATAGACAGACACACTGACACACACAGTCGCAGTCACACACACACAATCTAACACACCGAGACAGACAGACATACTCAAACACACATACAAACTAACACACTGAGATAGACAGACACACTGACACATACAGTCACAGTCACAGTCACACACACACATTCAAACACACAAGGATAGACAGACACACTGACACACACAGTCGCAGTCACACACACACACAAACACATAAAGATAGACAGAAACACTGACACACAGAGTCGCTGTCACACACACACACACACACACACACACACACACACACACAATCTAACACACCAAGATAGACTGACACACTGACAAACACAGTCACAGTCACACACACAATCTAACACACCGAGATAGGCAGACACACTGACACACAGTCGCAATCACACATACAAAAACTATCACACTGAGATAGACAGACAAACTGACACAGACAGACGCAGTCACACACACATACACACAATCTAAAACACCGAGATACAGAGACACACTGACACAGACACAATCTAACACACCGAGACAGACAGACACACTGACACACACAATCGCAGTCACACACACACACACACACAATCTAACACATCGACACAGACAGAAACACTGACACACACAGTCGCAGTCACACACACTCAATCTAACACACTGAGAGAGACAGAAACACTGAAGTCACAGTCACACACACAATCCAACACACTGAGATAGACACACACTGACACTGACACACACACACACAATCTAACACACCGATATAGACAGACACACTGACGCACACAGTTGCAGTGACACACACATAATCTAACACACCGAGATAGACAGACACAATGACACACAGTCGTAGTCACACACACACAATCTAACACACCGAGACAGACAGACACACTGACACATACAGTCGCAGTCATACACAATCTAACACACCGAGATAGACAGGCACACTGACAGACAGACAGACACACACACACACACACACACACACACACACACACACACACACACATACACACACACAGACACACAATGTAACACACTGAGATAGACTGACACACACAGTCGCAGTCACACACACAATCTAACACACCGAGACAGACAGACATACTCACACACACACACACACAATCTAACACACTGAGATAGACAGACACACTGACACAGACAGGTGCAGTCACACACACAGACACACACACACACACACAATCTAACACACTGAGATAGATAGACACAGTGGCACACAAAGTCGTAGTCACACACACATAATCTAGCACACCGAGATAGACAGACACTGACAAACACAGTTCCAGTCTCTCTCACACACACACACAATCTAACACACTGAGATAGACAGACACACTGACACACACAGTCGCAGTCACACACACAATCTAACACACCGAGACAGACAGACATACTCAAACACACATACAAACTAACACACTGAGATAGACAGACACACTGACACAAACAGTCGCAGTCACACACACACAATCAAAAATACAAAGATAGACAAACACACTGACACACACAGTCGCATTCACACACACACACAGACACACACACACACGCACAATCTAACACACTGAGATAGACAGACACACTGACACACACAGTCGCAGTCACACACACACACACACACACACACAATCTAACACACCAACACAGACACAATCTCACACACACACACACACACACACAATCAAACACACTGAGATAGACTGACACACTGACACACACAGTCGCAGTCACACACACACACACACACACACAATCTAACACACCAACACAGACACAATCACACACACACACACACACACACAATCGAACACACTGAGATAGACAGACACACTGACACACACAGTCACAGTCACACACACACAATCTAACACACCAACACAGACACAATCACACACACACACACACACACACACACAATCGAACACACTGAGATAGACAGACACACTGACACAGACAGGTGCAGTCACACACACACACACACACACACACACAATCTAACACACTGAGATAGATAGACACAGTGGCACACAAAGTCGTAGTCACACACACATAATCTAGCACACCGAGATAGACAGACACTGACGAACACAGTTCCAGTCTCTCTCACACACACACACAATCTAACACACTGAGATAGACAGACACACTGACACACACAGTCGCAGTCACACACACAATCTAACACACCGAGACAGACAGACATACTCAAACACACATACAAACTAACACACTGAGATAGACAGACACACTGACACAAACAGTCGCAGTCACACACACACAATCAAAAATACAAAGATAGACAAACACACTGACACACACAGTCGCATTCACACACACACACAGACACACACACACACGCACAATCTAACACACTGAGATAGACAGACACACTGACACACACAGTCGCAGTCACACACACACACACACACACAATCTAACACACCAACACAGACACAATCTCACACACACACACACACACACAATCAAACACACTGAGATAGACTGACACACTGACACACACAGTCGCAGTCACACACACACACACACACACACAATCTAACACACCAACACAGACACAATCACACACACACACACACACACAATCGAACACACTGAGATAGACAGACACACTGACACACACAGTCACAGTCACACACACACAATCTAACACACCAACACAGACACAATCACACACACACACACACACACACACAATCGAACACACTGAGACAGACAGACACACTGACACACACAGTGGCAGTCACACACACAGTCTAACACACCGTGATAGACAGACACACTGCTGCAATCACACATACACAATCTAACACACTGAGATAGACAGATACACTGACACAAACAGTCGCAGTCACACGCACACACAATCAAACACACAAAGATAGACAGACACACTGACACAGACAGGCGCAGTCACACACACACACACAATCTAACACATTGAGATAGACAGACACAGTGGCACACAAAGTCGTAGTCACACACACATAATCTAGCACACCGAGATAGACAGACACACTGACAAACACAGTCGTAGTCACACACACACAATCTAACACACCAATATAGACACACACTGACGCACACAGTTCCAGTCTCTCACACACACACACAATCTAACACACTGAGATAGACAGACACACTGACACACACAGTCGCAGTCACACACACAATCTAACACACCGAGACAGACAGACATACTCAAACACACATAGAAACTAACACACTGAGATAGACAGACACACTGACACATACAGTCACAGTCACACACACACATTCAAACACACAAGGATAGACAGACACACTGACACACACAGTCGCAGTCACACACACAATCAAACAAACTGAGATAGACAGACACACTGACACAAACAGTTGCAGTCACACACACACACAATCAAAAACACATAGACAAACACACTGACACACACAGTCGCAGTCACACACACACACACACACACACAATCTAACACACTGAGATAGACAGACACACTGACACAGACAGGCGCAGTCACACACACACACACACACACACACACACACACAATCTAACACACTGAGATAGACAGACACAGTGGCACACAAAGTCGTAGTCACACACACATAATCTAGCACACCGAGATAGACAGACACACTGACAAACACAGTCGTAGTCACACACACACAATCTAACACACCAATATAGACACACACTGACGCACACAGTTCCAGTCTCTCTCACACACACACAATCTAACACACTGAGATAGACAGACACACTGACACACACAGTCGCAGTCACACACACAATCTAACACACCGAGACAGACAGACATACTCAAACACACATACAAACTAACACACTGAGATAGACAGACACACTGACACATACAGTCACAGTCACACACACACATTCAAACACACAAGGATAGACAGACACACTGACACACACAGTCGCAGTCACACACACACACAAACACATAAAGATAGACAGAAACACTGACACACAGAGTCGCTGTCACACACACACACACACACAATCTAACACACCAAGATAGACTGACACACTGACAAACACAGTCACAGTCACACACACAATCTAACACACCGAGATAGACAGACACACTGACACACAGTCACAGTCACACACACAATCTAACACACCGAGATAGGCAGACACACTGACACACAGTCGCAATCACACATACAAAAACTATCACACTGAGATAGACAGACAAACTGACACAGACAGACGCAGTCACACACACATACACACAATCTAACACACCGAGATACAGAGACACACTGACACAGACACAATCTAACACACCGAGACAGACAGACACACTGACACACACAATCACAGTCACACACACACACACACACACAATCTAACACATCGACACAGACAGAAACACTGACACACACAGACGCAGTCACACACACAATCTAACACACCGAGACAGACAGACATACTCAGACACACATACAATCTAACACACTGAGAGAGACAGAAACACTGAAGTCACAGTCACACACACAATCCAACACACTGAGATAGACACACACTGACACTGACACACACACACAATCTAACACACCGATATAGACAGACACACTGACGCACACAGTTGCAGTGACACACACATAATCTAACACACCGAGATAGACAGACACACTGACATAAACAGTCGCAGTCACACGCACACACTATCTAACACACTGAGATAGACAGACACAATGACACACACAGTCGCAGTCACACACACAATCTAACACACCGAGACAGACAGACATACTCAGACACGCACACAATCTAACACGCTGTGATAGACAGACACACTGACACATACAGTGGCAGTCACACACACACAATCAAACACACAAAGATAGACACACACTGACGCACACAGTTCCAGTCTCTCACACACACAACACACACACACACACACACACACACACACACACACACACACTCTAACACACTGAGATAGACAGACACACTGACACACACAGTCGCAGTCACACACACAATCTAACACACCGAGACAGACAGACACACTGACACGCACATACAAACTAACACACCGATATAGACAGACACACTGCTGCAATCACACATACACAATCTAACACACTGAGATAGACAGACACACTGACACACACAGTCGCAGTCACACACACACAATCTAACACACCGAGACAGACAGACATACTCACACACACACACAATCTAACACACTGAGATGGACAGACACACTGACACACACAGTCGCAGTCACACACACGCAGAATCTAACACACCGAGATACACGGACACACTGTCACACACAGTCGCAGTCACACACACACACACACAATCAAACACACAAAGATAGACAGACTCACTGACACACACAGTCGCTGTCACACACACACACACACAATCAAACACACTAAGATAGACAGACACACTGACACACACAGTCGCAGTCACACACACAACACACACACACAATCTAACACACCGAGATAGACAGACACACTGACACACACAGTCGCAGTCACACACACACAATCTAACACACCGAGATAGACAGACACACTGCTGCAATCATACATACACAATCTAACACACTGAGATAGACAGACACACTGACACACACAGTCGCAGTCACACACACACACACAATCTAACACACCGAGATACACGGACACACTGACACACACAGTCGCAGTCACACTCACACACAATCAAACACATAAAGATAGACAGAAACACTGACACACAGAGTCGCTGTCACAGACACACACACAATCAATCACACAAAGATAGACAGACACACTGACATACACAGTCGCAGTCACACACACAACACACACACACACACACTCACACACACACAATCTAACACACCAAGATAGACTGACACACTGACTAACACAGTCACAGTCACACACACAATCTAACACACCGAGATAGACAGACACACTGACACACACAGTCACAGTCACACACACAATCTAACACACCGAGATAGGCAGACACACTGACACACAGTCGCAATCACACTGAGATAGACAAACTGACACACACAGTCGCAGTCACACACACAATCTAACACACCGAGACAGACAGACACACTGACACGCACATACAAACTAACACACCGATATAGACAGACACACTGCTGCAATCACACATACACAATCTAACACACTGAGATAGACAGACACACTGACACACACAGTCGCAGTCACACACACACAATCTAACACACCGAGACAGACAGACATACTCACACACACACACAATCTAACACACTGAGATGGACAGACACACTGACACACACAGTCGCAGTCACACACACACAGAATCTAACACACCGAGATACACGGACACACTGTCACACACAGTCGCAGTCACACACACACACACACACACAATCAAACACACAAAGATAGACAGACTCACTGACACACACAGTCGCTGTCACACACACACACACACACAATCAAACACACTAAGATAGACAGACACACTGACACACACAGTCGCAGTCACACACACAACACACACACACAATCTAACACACCGAGATAGACAGACACACTGACACACACAGTCGCAGTCACACACACACAATCTAACACACCGAGATAGACAGACACACTGCTGCAATCATACATACACAATCTAACACACTGAGATAGACAGACACACTGACACACACAGTCGCAGTCACACACACACACACAATCTAACACACCGAGATACACGGACACACTGACACACACAGTCGCAGTCACACTCACACACAATCAAACACATAAAGATAGACAGAAACACTGACACACAGAGTCGCTGTCACAGACACACACACAATCAATCACACAAAGATAGACAGACACACTGACACACACAGTCGCAGTCACACACACAACACACACACACACACACACACACACACACACACACACACACACACAATCTAACACACCAAGATAGACTGACACACTGACAAACACAGTCACAGTCACACACACAATCTAACACACCGAGATAGACAGACACACTGACACACACAGTCACAGTCACACACACAATCTAACACACCGAGATAGGCAGACACACTGACACACAGTCGCAATCACACTGAGATAGACAAACAGACACAGACAGACGCAGTCACACACACACACACAATCTAATACACCGAGATAGAGATACTCACTGACACACACAATCGCAGTCACACACACACACACACACAATCTAACACATCGACACAGACAGAAACACTGACACACACAGAATCTAACACACCGAGAGATACAGAAACACTGACAGTCACAGTCAGACACACAATCCAACACACTGAGATAGACACACACTGACACTGACACACACACACACAATCTAACACACCGATATAGACAGACACACTGACGCACACAGTTGCAGTGACACACACATAATCTAACACACCGAGATAGACAGACACAATGACACACAGTCGTAGTCACACACACACAATCTAACACACCGAGACAGACACACTGACACATACAGTCGCAGTCACACAGAATCTAACACACCGAGATAGACAGGGACACTGAAACACACACACAAACACACACACACATACACACATACACACACACACAGACACAATGTAACACACTGAGATAGACTGACACACACAGTCGCAGTCACACACACAATCTAACACACCGAGACAGACAGACATACTCACACACACACACAATCTAACACACTGAGATAGACAGACACACTGACATAAACAGTCGCAGTCACACGCACACACTATCTAACACACTGAGATAGACAGACACAATGACACACACAGTCGCAGTCACACACACAATCTAACACACCGAGACAGACAGACATACTCAGACACGCACACAATCTAACACGCTGTGATAGACAGACACACTGACACATACAGTGGCAGTCACACACACACAATCAAACACACAAAGATAGACACACACTGACGCACACAGTTCCAGTCTCTCTCACACACACACACACACACACACACACACACACACACACACACACACACACACAAACACACATACACACACACACACACACACACACACAATCTAACACACTGAGATAGACAGACACACTGACACACACAGTCGCAGTCACACACACAATCTAACACACCGAGACAGACAGACATACTCAGACACGCACACAATCTAACACGCTGTGATAGACAGACACACTGACACATACAGTGGCAGTCACACACACACAATCAAACACACAAAGATAGACACACACTGACGCACACAGTTCCAGTCTCTCACACACACACACACACACACACACACACACACACACACACACACACAAACACACATACACACACACACACACACACACACACACACAATCTAACACACTGAGATAGACAGACACACTGACACACACAGTCGCAGTCACACACACAATCTAACACACCGAGACAGACAGACACACTGACACGCACATACAAACTAACACACCGATATAGACAGACACACTGCTGCAATCACACATACACAATCTAACACACTGAGATAGACAGACACACTGACACACACAGTCGCAGTCACACACACACAATCTAACACACCGAGACAGACAGACATACTCACACACACACACACACAATCTAACACACTGAGATGGACAGACACACTGACACACACAGTCGCAGTCACACACACACAGAATCTAACACACCGAGATACACGGACACACTGTCACACACAGTCGCAGTCACACACACACACACACACAATCAAACACACAAAGATAGACAGACTCACTGACACACACAGTCGCTGTCACACACACACACACACAATCAAACACACAAAGATAGACAGACACACTGACACACACAGTCGCAGTCACACACACAACACACACACACAATCTAACACACCGAGATAGACAGACACACTGTCGCAGTCATACACACACAATCTAACACACTGAGATAGACAGACACAGTGACACACAGTCGCAGTCACACACACACAATCTAACACACCAGCACAGACAGACACACTGACACACACATACAAACTAACACACCGATATAGACAGACACACTGCTGCAATCACACATACACAATCTAACACACTGAGATAGACAGACACACTGACACACACAGTCGCAGTCACACACACAATCTAACACACCGAGACAGACAGACATACTCACACACACACACACACACACACACACACACACACACAATCTAACACACTGAGATAGACAGACACACTGACACATACAGTCGCAGTCACAGACACACACAATCAAACACACCAAGACAGACACACTGACACACACAGTCGCAGTCACACAATCTAACACACCGAGACAGACAGACATACTCAGACACGCACACAATCTAACACACTGTGATAGACAGACACACTGACACATACAGTGGCAGTCACACACACACACAATCAAACACACATAGATAGACAGACACACTGACACACACAGTCGCAGTCACACACACACACACACACACACAATCTAACACATCGACACAGACAGAAACACTGACACACACAGTCGCAGTCACACACACACAATCTAACACACCGAGAGAGACAGAAACACTGACAGTCACAGTCACACACACAATCCAACACACTGAGATAGACACACACTGACACACACACACAATCTAACACACCGATATAGACAGACACACTGAGGCACACAGTTGCAGTGACACAGACATAATCTAACACACCGAGATAGACAGACACAATGACACACAGTCGTAGTCACACACACACAATCTAACACACCGAGACAGACACACTGACACATACAGTCGCAGTCACACACAATCTAACACACCGAGATAGACAGGCACACTGACACACACACACACACACACATACACACATACACACACACATACACACACACACACAGACACAATGTAACACACTGAGAGAGACTGACACACACAGTCGCAGTCACACACACAATCTAACACACCGAGACAGACAGACATACTCACACACACACACTATCTAACACACTGAGATAGACAGACACAATGACACACACAGTCGCAGTCACACACACACACACACACACACACACAATCTAACTCACTGAGATAGACAGACACCCTGACACACACAGTCGCAGTCACACACACAATCTAACACACCGAGACAGACAGACATACTCAGACACGCACACAATCTAACACGCTGTGATAGACAGACACACTGACACATACAGTAGCAGTCACACACACACACAATCAAACACACATAGATAGACAGACACACTGACACACACAGTCGCGGTCACACACACACACACACAACACAATCTAACACATCGACACAGACAGAAACACTGACACACACAGTCGCAGTCACACACACACAATCTAACACACCGAGAGAGACAGAAACACTGACAGTCACAGTCACACACACAATCCAACACACTGAGATAGACACACACTGACACTGACACACACACACAATCTAACACACCGATATAGACAGACACACTGACGCACACAGTTGCAGTGACACACACATGATCTAACACACCGAGATAGACAGACACAATGACACACAG